>NC_136484.1:90945950-91063450 GCF_053919585.1 Euprymna scolopes | reverse complement strand
AGATATAGTTTTGTGTGGTTTTAGGAGGTCCACCCTTTCTAGCTTGACCTACTTGCGCTGTCTCTCTTCTGGATACGTTAGCGTATGATGTTGTTTATAAAAAATAAAACAATGACTTTCTATTGGAATTACACTAAAAAAATTCATGAATAAATTGGCTTTGCATTCACCAATATGCACAAAATAGTTTGCGGCGTGCAATTTTACTGTATGAAGATTTCCATTTGCTATGGAATTTTACATTGTGATGCTATATGTCAAATACCACTGCATCTGAAGACAAGTATCTAACGATTGACTATGCGCATTCAACTACCCGGCATCTCTTAGCGATTCTTTAAGTAGTCCTTTGTCAAGTAATTGCGACCAACACACCTGTATCAAACAAGATTTTTATTTATTTTTGTTTTTTTTTCCATTGCTCAGTATTTATTCTGAAGGTTTTTCTCATCCATGTTAATAAGCTGTAACAAATGTAAAAAAATCCCACATGGGACTGGAAAGAGATTATCAGAGTAAGAGTCGTATAATCTATATTTTAATTTCTACCTCCGATGCGATAAAGATAAATTCTTACAGTTTCATTTCGTTATGTTTAATTTATAATACTTACTATGAAAACAGCTTTGATCTATCAATCTGAAACTGCATTCTCTTTGGTCTGTCACGTTTTTTAAATGCATCTACACATTGGATTAAATATTTCAGAGAACTGGATCTGCATATTCATCTATTATTATACTAAAGCTGAGATAATAAACGGTTGTTTCCTTTAAACAACTTTTTTCCTATATATTTTAATCACACGAAATACATGCTAAAATATTCCTTTGTTTTAGGATTGAGTTATGTTTGAAAAACTTCATTTTAATGTTTGCGATCAGCCACAGTTCACAAATAACTCATACCTAATTTCCTAGTTATCTCATATCTAATAACTCAAATAACTTATATCTAACTTTCTAAATAATAAAAAAAGGAAAGAATAAAAAGATTGGAATAGTCTGAATCGCAAAGTGATTCCTACAAACGGCTTTAATTGCTTATTCTCTTTCCTTCTCCACTTCGCTTGGATACACTTTCTTCCTTACTTCCTTACTGCAAGTAAGTTTTACAGGAACGTGTGATCTCAAGATATTTTCCAACCAATGAAAATCGTTTCAAATCCCAAAAAGTGGAGGGTAAGTAATTACAGTCGTTTGTTTTATAACGTTCAAAGGAATCACTTTGCAATTCAACCACCACAAGTTTATCATAAACAAAATGTAATATCACGGTATGCAGTAATACCATTTAACACATAATTGGAGAAAGAGAGAAGGAAAGGAGAGAAAGCAAGAGAGAGAGAGAGAGAGAGAGAGAGAGAGAGAGAGAGAGAGAATAAACAAAAGGAGACCAAATTTGAATTTTATCTTTTTAGTTTTTATATTTAATTGGTTTTGCAAACTCACTTTTTCCTGGTCAAACATTTTAACTCAAACTCAATGGTTGATTCAACGGGTAACATTTTTCTATTATTATTATATATCTTTTTAGAAATTATGAAATTATCAATATAAATACAAGTCTGTCATGTTAAGGTTAGAAATATCATTTCCATTGCTTGACTCTAAAACTTCTTGGTCTTTCTTTTTCATCCAATCTTTCTTGGAGTTCATCTATTAAATCCATTGCTTCTTCTGATTCTTGCCCTATATTGTTCTAAGCACTTTCTCACACGGGAAATTATTTTCTATCTCCAGATCATGTATGGAGTATTGTTGTCCTATTTGGGCTGCTGAATCTCTGTCCATTTCAGGGTTCTTGATAACATGCACAAACGTATCTACAATTTAATTGGCCTCACCCTATCTTTTTCACTGCAACCTCTCTCACAGACATGACGTTGGTAGTCTCAGTCTTTTCTATAAACTCTCATTCTTCAGAACTGTCTGATCTATTCCCTACTTCTTTTGTTCTGGTTCATTTGACTCGTTTTTTCAAAACTAAGGTCAATAAACATCTCCTATCTTTGTGACAATCATCTTTCGTTCTTGTTAGATCCTTACATCAAGTGGCTCAATTGCTTGTCTCGAACAATTTCCATCAAAGAAAAATGAATGCATCTTAAAAATATCTGTTCTTATTTTCTTAGTTTTAAAATCTATGTATATCTATATACCTATTTTTTTCTTGGTCTGACATTGATATTAAAAGCCTACTTCTTCTAATAAAAAATTAAAATTAACTTCTCAATATACTCAGTCATCGATATGCGAGCAACTACATCGCGGTTAACTAATTTGCATATTCCTTTGAAAAACAAGCGTTAATTGATTTTTATTCATTTTTTATGGTTTCTTATTAGATGATTAGTTTTATTTCACTATTGCGTTGAATTTCTACTTCCCCATAATTGTGTAAAACTTAAAATGAAAAAGTTTTAGCATATAGAAATATATATATATATACATACTAGCATGGGTGCCCGGGTGTTTGGAGGTGTATGTTGAGCTAAAAAAAAAAAAAGTGGTAGTAGGAAGGCGGGCTCGAACCCGTACTGTAAAGGAGAAAAAGAATGGGGGAAAAATGTGACGTCTTTGCTGTTACGACCACTGGCAAACCAGAAGTGACGTAGGTTTAAATTAAGGCTAGACAATCGAAAAGAGGGGATGAATTTCCACAATATCGGCGAAAAAAGCGACCCCCCTCCCTGTAGAAAAGTGCCCAGTTTAGGGTGAAGAAATTAATGTTTTTAACCAATTTTTCGGTATTTTTCATTTAAACGGTCAAGCTTCAAAATGATATTGACCTTGTGAAAATCCGTCGCCTCTGTCGAAAGTTTTAGGCAGACATGCAAAATACATACATACATTTATGTATTGGTAGATCAAATTTTCGACCCCAACCGATTAAAAAGCTTGCCCTATCTCTGAATACCCTTTATGTAAAATTTCAAATGTTTATATCAGAAATTATCTGAGTAATTTGGTAGAGACCGCAGAGGTCAAGATTTTTAAAACTTTGACCCCTATTATGACCCCTTAACATTTACTGTTTTGGGCTCAAATCAAGTTATTAAGTTAGATCCATGTCATAGGAACCTATATCTAAAATTTCAAGTGTTTAGACCCAAAATTGTCGGAGGAGTTTGGTAGAGTTTTCAAAGGTCAAATCGTTGAACTTTGACCGAAAACGGATTACAAAGATTTTCCCAAATCTCAATACCCTGTATATCAAATTCCGAGTCTGTAGACTGAAAATTGAGTTATTGCGTAAGGAAAATGTACACAGACAGACAGACAGACAGACAGACTTTCACTTTTATAGATATACTAGCATTTCAGCCTGGTGTTGCCCGAGTGTTTGGAGGTGTATGTTGAGTATAAAAAAAAAAAGAAAGCAGTCAATTTTTTTAACTTTGATCCCTATTATGGCCAAGGAACCTATATCTAAAATTTCAAGTGTTTAGACCCAAATTTGTCAGAGGAGTTTGGTAGAGTTTTCAAAGGTCAAATCGTTGAATTTTGATCCCTTAACAGCCAAATTTCTGTCCAAAAACCAATCACATCGATTTTCCCAAATCTCAGTACCCAGTATATCAAATTCCGAGTCTGTAGACTTAAAATTGACAGAGTTATTGCATAGGGAAATGTACACACACACACAGAGAGACACGTTCACTTTTATAGATATACTAGCATTTCAGCCCGGCGTTGCCTGGATGTTTGGATGTGTTTGTTGAGCAAAAAAAAAAAAAAAAAAAAAAGTGGTAGTAGGAAGGCAAGCTCGAATCCGTACCACAAAGGAGGAAAAGAACGGGGAAAAAACCTGGTGTCTATTCTGTTACAACTACTGCCAAACCGGAAGTGATATTTTTTTAAATTAAAGCTAGACAATCGAAAGGAGAGGATGACTTTCAAAAATATCGTCGAAAAAAGCGACCCCCCCCCTGTAGAAAAGTTCCCAGTTGAAAGTGAAGATATTAATGTTTTTAGCCAATTTTTCGATATTTGTCGTCTGAAAGGTCGGACTTTAAAACGATACTGATCTTAGTAAAATCCGCCGCCTCTGTCAAAAGTTTTAGGCAGACATGCAAACATACATACATACATAGATTTATATATTGGTAACTAAAAATTTTTGACCCAAACTGATTAAAACGGCGATTTCAACGTTGCTGATACGCCCCGCAGCAGAAACCTTCTGAATTCAATGAAGAGCATCTCAAAACACTTTTGAAGGAGGATGGTCACCAAACAAGTCGTGAATTGGCTGAAAAAATGAACTGCGATCATAAAACGATTCCCAATCATCTTCATTCAAAAGCAAAAAGTCATAAAAAAGAAAAAATAACATTAGAAACAATTGTTTTCCCATTTTTAGTGCTATCTTTCCAATTTAATATTTTCTATTGTTCACCAACTAAAGAAATAAGTTAAAAAAAATATTTTTATTTGATTGATAGTTGGGTGCATAAAGAATTCACCTTCAGTTCCAATATTTTATGCCATCTTCTAGGATTTGAATTTTACACTAGACATTTTTTTTATTTTTGGAATATAGTGTTCTAGTTATTTCCTAGCAAATTATTATTATTATTATTGTTATTGTTATTGTTGTTGTTGTTCATCATCATCATCATCATCATCATCATCATCATCATCATCATCATCATCATAATAATAATAATAATAATAATAATAATAATAATAATAATAATAAAAAAATCTGAATTTAAAAAAAAATTATTTTATTGCAATGTTCTGTAGAATTTGGAAAATTATAGCATATAGCACCGGAAGTTGGATTTTTTTTCCTTGATCACTATTTTTTGTACACATGCGTTTATTTTACTAATGGATTTATTTTACTGATGCAGCATAAGCGAAATACTGATGCTTTTTCCTTTGAGTTTCGCCCTCTTTATGTTTATTAAATCTCATCACTTCACATGGATTCTCTATAAAATACGCCACGCCATTTGTGTCTTCTTTTCCTGGTTTCTACGCATCGGTAGTAGAGAGAGCACACCTTTTGTTTCTTTAAGGTGAGATTGTTTGTAGCATTACTATTACATGCGATTTAAGGTAATAAATTTATTAAAAAAAAAACGTTTTTTATTAAAAAAAAAAAGAGAAATATGTGAGAAATTCAGTGTTAACAGGTACTTCAGCTAGTTTGTTACTCAATATTTTTCTTTAACAATTCCATAAACAATGGATAAATAAAAATGTGTGCTACTAAAAACAGATAAATAGAATAAACTAATCCTAATGCAACAATAAGGGATATATGTTTTGTTTTAAAAGAAGAAAATGTAGGGAATTAAGCAGCGAGATGTTTGTTCACATTACATTTAAACTTCTGCATGTTAATACAGTCAAGACAAAACAGACCTGATGAAATGGTTAATTGTAGGTATGGACCGTTTCATACCCTCGAAAAAGTTCCAGCAAAAACCTAACAGCCAGCCGTGGTTCTCTCCAGAATGTGCTGCTGCCATTGCGCACAGAAATCACTTTTTCCATTGCTTCCAATGTAATAGATGTATGGAGACTAAAGTCGCTTTCCAGATTGCCAGCAACCATTGTAAGAAAGTAATAAAGAACGCAAGAGAGTTGTATGCTCAGTCCGTCAAGTCCAAAGTAGCTGCGCAGCGGCTTGGTTCCCACCAGTTTTGGCAAATAGCAAACAGTATCCTGAACAGAAGCATGTGCTCTATCCCAACTATCATCAATGGATCTGAAGTAATCTCGTCAGCTTCAGACAAAGCCTAACTCTTTGCCAAGAACTTTGCAACTAATTCTACCCTTTGCAACCACGTCCGCCAACCCCCAATATCACCTGTATCAGAAAACACACTATGTGATATACAAATATCTGTACGTGATGTTGCCAAGTTAATGAAAAACCTTGATTCCAGTAAAGCACCCGGCCCTGATGGTATTCCAATTATAGTACTCAAAAAACTTCAACCAGAACTAGCACCCATACTTACAAAACTGTTTAAATGCTGTCTTAAGGAGAATTGCTTTCCATCACTCTGGAAAATCTTATCAGTATGCCCTGTATTTAAGAATTCAGGTGATTGCTCATCTCCCTCTCAGTACAGGCCAATAAGTCTCCTGTGCGTCATGAATAAGTTGCTGGAATCTGTGTTTAATAGAGAAGTAATCAACCGTCTCAGCAAAACTAACCTTTTTAGTAACACACAATATGGTTTCTGTTCTGCTAGATCTACAGTAGATGTGCTTACAGTTATATCTCATAAGATTATCGAATCTCTCGATGGAGGCAACCTTTCTAGGACAATTGCTCTTGACATATCAAAGGCCTTTGATAGGGTATGGTATAAAGGTTTACTTCACAAAATCTCCTGCCATGGTATAGCTGGAAATGTCTTCTCAGTTATTAAATCATTTCTCACTGATAGGTTCATAAGAATAGTAGTTGATGGGCAAAAATCATAAGCTCACTGTATTAATGCTGGGCCCAACTCTTTTTCCTGATCTACATTAATGATCTTCCAAATCACATCCGTACATCATTCGTAGACATTTATGCTGATGACTCTACCATCTATGATAGCACATCTAAAACCGTAAACGACCAAGTTCTCACCGATTCTCTCTCCTTTGATCTTGAGCACGTGGTACAATGGGGAAAGGAGTGGCTTGTTACTTTTAATGCATCTAAAACCAAGCTTCTATCTTTACATCATCAACATTCTAATCCACATCTGGCATCAATTAAAATGAATGGCTCTCATCTTGAGGAAGCGTCATGTTTTGACAAGCTTCTGGGCTTGACCTTTACTCCTGATCTGAAATGGAACATCTACATCAAATCTGTTGCCAAGGCCGCTGGAAAAATGGAGGGATCCTTCTATCGATCCAGTAGATATCTCACTGCTGATGCAATTCTCTATCTATATAAGAGCCAGGTATGTCCAAGAATGGAGTACTGTTGCCACATCTGGGCAGGGGCTGTTATAAAGGTCTTGTCCTGCCTTGATAGAGTTCAAAATAGACTTTGTAGCCTTGTAGGAGATGTCCTTTTCTCTTCCCTGCAACCTCTATCTCACAGAAGAGATGTTGCGAGTTTGTCTCTGCTTTATCGTTATTTTCATGGCAAGTGCTCAACTGAGCTTCAATCTTTGGTCCCTCCTCGCCAAACTTTCACAAGAAATACTCGTTTAGCTGAAAACACTATCAATAATTCTCTCCACTCTTTATCTGTGCCTGAACCTAAACGCAGATTCCATGAACAAAGCTCCTTTCTTAGAAGTGCACGCCTGTGGAATTGTCTTCCATTTTTCTGCTTTCCAGCTGACTACAATCTGATTGTCTTCAAGTCCAACGTAAACAAGTTCTAGATGAGCCGTTTCACTTAAGTTAACAAATTTACCAAATTTCCATTACTAACGATTACTATATATTGTCAAATTAACTACTGTACACTCTTAACCCTAATTCCTCGAGTGGTCTATGGGCCTTGATAAATGGTGATTCGTATGTAAAAAAAAAAAAAAACAGGGAAGGAATTCCAAAGTATAACAGTTTGAGGGAAGAAACTATTAGAGTAGAAGGCTTTCCAGCATCTAGAGATCCTCTACAATGAAGGGGTGCAATTTTGCTGCTTGTCGGGTTAGTTGAGTTATTTATGTCAACGACCACAAGTGCTGAGAGTTTGTCTGAGCACACTCCATTAAATGTTTTATTTTATAAAAACAACAACACAGAAAAGAAAACAGATGGAATTATTTAGATTTATTTGTATACTAGTAGGGGTACTAGTAGGAACACCTAACGTTACTCAGGATTAAATGAGTAACACTGTTCTTTTTCACTATGCTCATAATATCATATAACTTTTAAAAAATTTGTCCCCAACCCAATCGATTTAACTCTCAAATAATCTCAGGAGAAACTGAAACCTCTGAATCAGCATCTTATATATTTATTTATATGCAGACTGTTATCTTCATCTTCATAATTGTTGTTTCATGACGTTTCGGCCAACTATTCCTCTGGCCTTCGTCAGGTTGTTAACCGCAACAGGATAGAAATGCTGAATCTCTTAACAGTATCCTCAGTAACTGCTGCCTTCCAAAGTTGTTGTCTTATAGTTTACATTTCATTAGAATCGAATATTTGAAGTTTTAAGAGAGTTCTACCTCTATAGCTACCTTAGGAGGAGGGAGGTCATGTAGAAATTTGGTGCTAAGGGAGAGACACACAGTGATTTGGGTTCACTTCCATTTTCTACCCCAGAGAATTTTCTATGTATAAATTTCATCAAAATAGAATAATTTGTTAAGTTTAAAATCTCTTTCGGAACCACTTCCATTATTTTCCTGAGAAGTTTTCGTACGAATACACTTTTATTGTTTATATGTTGATTCTTAAATAGTTTTTCTATGGAGAACACACTGACACACAGACATTGGCATTTGTGTACATAGATATGAAATGATTTTTTTCCCCCTCGGCACAAAAATCAACAGAGTCTATGCCAGTGGTTCTCAACCTTTTTTTTACTCATGGACCCCTTTTCCCTACTTTTTATCTTGGTGGACCCCTTCATAACTATTGGTCATAAGATAATCTTCTATTTTTCACTAATATAAATTTTGAGATTTTAATAATCTAAGAAATATTATATAATTAAGCTTTATTTTTAAATGAAAACAAATTTAATGCAAATAAAGTATTCTACAACAACTATAATAATTATGATAATTTTGTTATGTTTTGCCTGTGGACCCCCAGAAATATTCCATGGACCTCGGTGGAGAACCACTGGTTTATGCCATTTCTAAAATTGCGTTTCCCTGGTTGACTACAGTATGTTACTGGTCCTGTGCAGTTCTAGGAGGTTCACTCTCCCAGGCTTCATCTTCTCCTTTTGGAAAAAGGTTAGTTTATTTCTAATTTCCCGAGGTGCCTCTATCAGAGAAAGTAGACGGGGCTGCACAGGCATTTTTTGTAGGTTAAAGTGCTCTTCCTCAAGGATACTGGCTTTTCAATCCGACTTTCTGAATCTTGTGTCATCTCTTTTTACTGTGAAAGAGTGATACCAAAATATCGAATGATCTTGCTTGTTACCATGCACAATTTTCACTGTGCATGAATGTTTTAGATGGTGGGAGGAAGGGGCGAATAATGTAAATAAAGGGAGAATGATGAGAGAGGTAGTGGAAGAAAAATAGCACTACTAATTAACAGAGAAGAGAAGGGAATGAGGAAGTGGGCAAAAGATCAAGAAAAAAAAATACTTGAAAATGTATGACATCATAAAGGATGAATGGTAGTTTTATGACTGCATTCGACTTTTCTTACATCATCCAGTATGGAAGGTGACAAGATACAAATGAATCATCTAGACAAAACGTCATAAAGGATCTCCCTCCCTTCTCTTTAAAGTGCATGGTTATCCTCCATCTATTTTAATGGATGGCCTCATGCTTTAGTTATGTTATCCACTGTACATGTCTAAATGGATGGCATTGTCCACTTTGCTCGGCAACAAAAAAAAAGAAACAGAACGCCATCCTCCAACGTAGACCGCTACTACCAGGTCTCCTTCTCCAACATCAGGGGTCTACGTTCCAACCTTCCAGAGGTTGAAACACAATTACAGGAGATGAAACCGGACATATTCTTTCTAAGTGAAACTGGCATAGGGCCAACCACTTCTCTAGACGAATTCATAATTAAACATCTAAATCTGACCCCCAAGGGCATGGAATATGTACCTACATCAAAGATGGCTTTCCATGTGGTAGGGATATCTCCAGAGAAGACCCTAATTTACCTTATATGTGCTTCCGGGTTGCACTAGCTTACACCACTGCATTTAATTTGCTCTCTATCGCCCCCACAACAATGGGGTTACTATCTTTAAGACCATATCTGATAAAATTGACCACATCCTGTCTGCTCATCCCTCGGCTAACATTCACATTTGCGGTGACTTCAATGTCCATAATGTGGAATGGCTGACCCACTCAAATAAAACCGATGACGAGGGGAGGTTTTGTCATGATTTTGCCATTGCCTATGACCTCACTCAGATGGTTCACGAACCCACCCGTGTGCCTGATACGCCTGGTCAATATGCAAGCCTTCTAGACCTTTTCCTCACAACTTCCCCTGAGCTGTGTTCATGTTCCATTCTATCTCCTCTGAGATCCTCTGACCACTCTGTTGTAGGAGTTAAGATAAAAATGAAATATAATAAGTCTTCAGACGTACCTCTCCACCGTACTGTATATCGATACTCTATGGCTGACTGGGATAGCTTCCGTACATTCATATCTGACCTACATCTGCATTCCATGTTTAAAGAGGATGTGTCCTCTATAGTATCAGGTCTGACCGAATGGTTAATTGTAGGCATAGACCAATTCATGCCATCCAAAAAATTCCAATAAAAACCTAATAGCCAGCCATGGTTCTCCCTTGAATGTGCTGCTGCCATCGCGCACAGAAATCACTTTTTCCGTAGCTACCAACGTAATAGATGTACTGAGACTAAAGCTGCTTTCAGGACTGCCAGCAACAACTGTAAAAGAGTAATAAAACATGCAAGAGAGCTATATGCTCAGTCTGTTAAATCCAAAGTAGCTGAGCAGCGGCTTGGTTCCCAGCAGTTCTGGCAAATAGCAAACAGGATCTTGAACAGAAGCGTGCGTTCTATCCCAACTATCATCAATGGACCTGAGGTCATCTCATCAGCATCAGACAAGGCCAGACTATTTGCCAAGAACTTTGCAGCTAATTCTACCCTATGCGACAATGAGCATCAACTCCCTGTATTTCGTCCTATAACAGACAACACGCTATGCAACATACAAATATCTGTGCATGGGGTCGCCAAGCTAATCAAGAACCTTGATTCCAGTAAAGCAACTGGCCCTGATGGCATTCCAGTTATAGTGCTGAAAAAGCTTCAACTAGAACTTGCCCCTATACTTACAAAACTGTTTAAGCGTTGTCTTAAGGAGAAGTGCTTTCCAACACCCTGGAAAACCTCATCAGTATGCCCTGTATTTAAGAATTCAGGTGAAAAGTCATCTCCCTCTCAGTACAGACCAATAAGTCTTCTGTGTGTCATGAGTAAGTTGTTGGAATTCATATTACATATTAAATAAAGAAGTAGTCAACCACCTCAACAGAAACAACCTTCTTAGTGACATGCAATATGGTTTCCGCTCTGCAAGATCTACAGCAGATGTGCTAACGGTTATATCACATAGGATTAGTGAATCTCTTGACACAGGTTTCCTTTCCAGGGCAATTGCACTTGACATATCGAAGGCCTTCGATAAGGTATGGCATAAGTGCCTACTTTACAAGATTTCCAGTTACGGTATTACTGGAAATGTTTTCTCAATCATTAAATCATTTCTCTCTGATAGGTTCATAAGAGGAGTGGTTGATGGGCAGAAATCAGAGGCCCACAGTATTAATGCTGGAGTCCCCCAGGGGTCCATCCTGGGCCCAACTCTCTTCCTGATCTACATCAATGATCTCCCAAAACACATACTTAAATCATTCGTTGACATCTATGCTGATGACACGACCATCTATGGCAACACATCAAAGGCTGTAAATGACAAAGTTCTCTCTAATTCTCTCTCCTCTGATCTTGAGCACGTGGTACAATGGGGGAAGAGGTGGCTGGTCACTTTTAATACATCCAAAACCAAGCCTCTATCTTTACATCATCAACGCTCTGATCCTTATCTGACATAAATTGAAATGGATGGCTCTCGTCTAGGGGAGGCTCCATGTTTTGACAAGCTTCTGGGTTTGACCTTTACTCCTGATTTGAAATGGAACACATACATCAAATATGTTGCCAGGGACACTGGGAAAATGGTGGGATCCTTCTACCACTCCAGAAGATATCTCACTACTGATGCAATTCTCTATCTGTATAAAAGTCAAGTACGTCCAAGGATGGAGTACTGCAGCCACATCTGGGCAGGAGCTGCTAAAAACAGCCTATCCTGCCTTGACAGAGTACAAAATAGACTTTGTGGTTTAGTGGGGGATGCCCTTTTCTCTTACTTCTCTCCCACAGAAGAGACGTTGCGAGCCTGTCTTTGTTTTATCGTTATTTCCATGGCAAGTGCTCGTCTGAGCTCCAATCCCTCGTCCCCCCTCGCCAATCTTTCACAAGAAACATCAGTCTGGCTGAAACTACTGTCAATAATTTTCCCCACTCTCTATCTGTGCCTAAATCCAAACGTAGATTCCATGAGCAAAGCTTCTTTCTTAGAACTGCACGCCAGTGGAACTCTCTGCCGCTTGCCTGTTTCCCACATGACTACAACTTGGACGTCTTCCAGTCCAACATAAACAAACTCCTGACAAACCGCCTCCTTAAGTAAGTCACTCTATCAAAACCCCCAATACTAATGATTACTACAATACTATCTCATTGATTACTGTACACGCAATAACCCTTATCCCTGAGTGGCCTTCGGGCCTTGATAAGTGGTGACCCCCATGTAAAAAAAAAAAAACAAAAACAAAAAAAAAACGAACAAGCAAGATCCACATAATTTTGGCAGTGGATAATTATATTTTAAAAACAATATATATGTTGCTCCCCATTTGGGAGTACCAAATTGGTAAAAAAGAAAATTATTCTCAAATCGCATTTAGATAAAAATGCACTTTCATATAAATAATTGAATTCATTCCAAACGTATCGCAAAAAAAAAACAAAAAAACACACAAATAAACAACATATATAACTACTGACCCAGCGGCCCATGTTTAAGTTATTATAAAACGGGATTTTTGAAATTTATATTTACTTTTGTATTATTTGTATTCTTCGGACTACTGTTCTCATCTTGAGTACTTTGTAAAATTCAGTTGTAAAGTTACACTCTTCTGGAGGTTGAAGATTCAATCACAAATGCTGAAAAAGATCGGAGGTTATATTGACCGAAACGCTATGAAAACAACACTGAAGATGAGAACAGTAGTCCGAAGAATCTAAATAATACGAATAATGAATGTCCATCTAAAAAATTCAGAACCGTGTATTTACTTTTGTTACATCCATTGTTAAGGATATGAGTAACTTAAATAAATATTTTCTGTTCCCCCCCCCCCCAAAAAAAAAGACAATCTGAAAAAGAAAACACTGGCTTGACAGATTCCTATTAATAATTACGCTTTGCTAATGTAAACAGCTTAATATAAATTGCATAGCAAGTTTTTACTTGATACAGCTGAAAAGCAATTGTTGATGAAAGGGGAGGGGGAGAAGGTGGTGAACCAAAAAGAAAGGGGAGATAACTCTTGCAGATATTGCTGATGACTAGACTAGGGGCAGCAACTTGTTCTCTTGTGAAGTGTTATGTTGCTTCAGATGACGTAGGCCGATATCAGCCTTTTTTGAACGACTACGCGGCGACAGTCGGAAGGTAGGGCAGTCAAGAGAGAGAGTCGATCACCAGTCACTGAGCGCTTCGTACCTGCTATAAATACAAAAACAAAAATTGAAAAACAAACTACACAGACGGGAAAAAACCTGTCACTAATGTTCGCGTTGCTCCGGACTACTACTATTACGAGTTGATGATGAAGAAAATGGCAAACCTGCCGACGTCTTTACGGACTTCCAAACATGTCTTTTATATTGTGGTCATAGTGCTGTCCATATATTTCCTGGTGATGGACATTATTCTCTATGTTACCCTAAAACACTCTGTACTCGGCATGAAAAAAAGCGGGATGTACTCTCCGTTTCGACCGCTTACGGTCAAGCTCCTCATGACGGACCCGTTCGACCACTGGATCGTGAGTCCCCTCTCGGAGTACTTCGACGAAGTTACCGGATTTAGCAGTGTTTTCTACTTCATCACACCCAATATGATAAGTGTCTTCCACATGTTTTTGACTGTCGCCGCTGGTAAGCTAGTCACCTCTCCATCCTTACACACGCGACGACTTGCCGTCCTCCTATACCAGATGCACGACTTTTTAGACGGGTTAGACGGAGTTGTGTATCGGGCCCGGGTCGGCAAAGTTCACTTACAGAGGTCGAACCGCTCATCAATCGGTTACGTGGTGGACGGATTCTGCGACACTGTTGGCGGGACGGCCCTCTGTATAGGTATAGTTGTTTACTTGTTTCGAAATTTGCCGAAAAAACAACATAATAACGGCCTACCCTGGACAAAATCCGACCTTATCCTTATAGACGGCGACAGCACGTCGGAAAAACAAAATAATAATGGTCATGTCAGCAAATTCACGGCCTTCTTTCGCACCTTTTCATTCGGCATGCAGTTGTTAGTGGCCGCTGCTCTCTGGGACAAATCGGTGGAGCGACTCTCCGCCATCCTGCACGTCCCCCTTAAGGACCCTGCGGCCACCGCCATGCAGGTCGAGCTGCTTCATTACACGAGCACTGCGATCATTTTCTGGATCTGGAGATTCTGTTCGGCAATCGCTTTCTTGCAAATGATGCTATTTTCTATTTTTATCGACAAAATCTGGGAGTTTCTCACTTTCATGTTATATGTTGGATGGGTCTTTTTATTTGTAGCCATATTTTTCACAGAGCTACACATACGCTCCCTGCGAGAGAAAATGCATATGTAAATAAACATTGTGGTTGTTAAACGGTAAACTCAAAAACGTTTATTCCGTCGAAAACAACACAAGGCCCAAAAAAATAATAGCAGTTTTTGTTATTGTTGCGCTCTTTTTTGTGTTCACATTCCCTTATTTATTTTAGAATCTAAGGATTTTTTTTTCTTATTGACCTAAAAAAACAAAACAAAAAAAAACCTTCGTTATTTCTCTTAAGTTAATGAGTTTCTTGTATTTAAGAAATTCATTTAAATTTTCATCTCCCCCCTTCTCCCCTTTACAGTTAAAGTAAAAAGCATTTGAATCTTTTTAGTATTATGTTTAGCGTCTTAATTGTTCTGACAAACCGAAATTCCTTATTTACGATGTGGGTGAGCTAAGAGCACTCAACGTAAATTGATCCTGGGTGGGGTCTCCTGTTGAAACAAAATCATTCAAGTTTTTTTTTTTTTTTTTTGCAAGTCTTCAATTCCACTCCACTGCTGATATTAAAATAAAATTGGAGAAAAAAAAAATGTTAACTAAATTACCCCGTTACAATAACTTTCGAAAGTGTTGAAAGTTACAAAACTAAAATTACAATATTTTCCTAAATCTTTTTAAAATTAAAAAAAAGTAAGTGTCTATATTTTATTTATTTATTCGTGTTTTTGTTTTCTTTTTCAAATGAGTATTTTTTTAATTGAAAAAAAAAAAAAAAAATACATTATGGGGGGGGTCGTTCGTTGTTTACGTTTTTCTGCGTCCTAATTTCGCTTTTCAAAAAAAAAAACAAAAAAAAACTACATTCTAACAACTATCCGATTTATAGCTTTAAAACTAATATTCTTATAAAAAATGTACCAAAGAAAACGATTTAATAACGATTCTTTATTTTAAAGAACTTTCGTTTTGCTAACTTTTGATATTGAAAAATAACTATTTAAAATCACAGGTAAAGTCAAATTAAAACATGACAAATCTATATTAAATGTTTATGAATAAACAGTAAACGTTAGCAACACAAATTATTTTGATACGTTTGCAGAGAACATACCGTGCTGTGCTGAGGGGAGTGTTTTGTTACTATTCTGTACTTTCACCTAACAATTTAATAAACAAGGTGCAGCAAAACTTTAATTTTAAAATACTACCAAAAAAATAGCACGGTATTTTCTCTGCATAAGCACCAAAATAATTAACTTTTTACAGCATAATGTAATTTTAAAACTACAAATCGTATAAGAATGTGGGACGTGGAAAATGTACACAATGGTGATTATTGCCAAATGAATTTCACATATTTCATTCTTTTGAGATCGTAAACTTTAAATGTAAACGACTAAACGAACACTGTCTAAAATATATTGGTATTTTGTTAGCTTTACCGTCAGTAAATTAACTTTTTAAACAGATATAAATGTAAAATTTAAGGCCCACCTTCCGGCCATCCACCCACCTAAATTGTTTGTGTGTACAACTTAAGAAATGTCCCTGTTTATTTTCCCGCTAACGACATGGTAAAGTTCGACGTGAATTTTGGTTTTAGTGTGGGGAGCTGTGAGCTGCTCGGCTCCCCATAATAGTTGCTCTGGATCAATGCAAAAATTAAAAAAATATTTCAACCTGGGGGGTTTTCTTGTCTGGCAAAACAGATAAATGTCTGATTTCAGATTTTAGTTTAAGTTACCTACGTTAATGCAACAATTTCCTGCGAAAACCAACGACGGCGATTGTAGACTTCCCCCTATTCCTTTTGAAAGTGTTAATTTCTGCAATTTAGCAACAAAATAGTTTTGTTTTTGTTTGTTTTTTTATCTTAGACTCGTGTCAATATTAAGTCTTTTGGGGCATTTTTTACTTGAGACAACCAAACGAAAAAGTCGTAAAAATATAGCATGCTATCAAAGGCAACATAAATTAATCTTCCATCCTTTGGATAAGTTTTTAGTGTTTTTACTTATTTGAAAGCATTTATTCGGTTTGGAAAAGTAGTGTTGAGTGTTATCACGAGAACAAGAAAAAAAAATGACCGACATGAGAGGGTCAGGGTCACTGCTCGATAATGGCTCCAAAATTGAAAATAAACTCATAGAAACCCACTAAATAAATATTACTGTGGTATCTTCGAGCGCTTTAAAATAATTAAAACACAATTATCCAGCTAAGTAGAAGAGTAACTTGCCTTTGATAACATTTATTTATCCTTTTTTTTTTTTTTATACAACTTTTCGGTTTGTTGTAAAAAAAAAAAAAAAAATGCCCCGTCCTTTTATTTATTTATTTTTTAATCTTAAACGTCTGTTAAACAATTCGTTCATTTCTAGTGGGTTGTCCGTTGTGACTTGCGTATCAAAACTTTGCTGACTATGCTGTTACACCCACCTCCTCGTGCTCATCAAGTGACTCTGATAAGTTATTGATTATTTATTTTTCTTTTTTCTTTTACAAAAAAATATGTTGGAGGGGGGGTACAAATACAGAAATCTCCATTTTCTTTGCTTCCTCATGAGGGAGGGGGGGGGGGCAACTCCTAAAAAATATAAAGTCTGACACTATCTAGAAAGATTTCTTTCCCTAGCTGTGGGGACAGAAAAGATAAGGTGCAAAAGGCGGAACACCGCACCGTGTATTTTCTGTGTTCTCCGGATTGAGTGGGTGGGATAAGTTAAAATATACTCCTGTTTACTTTTATATATATAGGAATAAAAATCGTTTAAGTTTTCCACAATTTTAATAAATTGTCAGTTAATAGTAAATAAAAAAACGTAGTATTCGTGTTACTTATAGGCAAGAAACACGAAATGGTTTATTCGGAGATAATGGAGTTGGAGAGCTCCGACACGTTAACGTCTTACGTACAGAAGTTTTTAAGTTCTTTTAAAGGTATTTATCCATGATCTAAACAAATATAAAACTCCCGAAAATGTTTTTTCGTACAATTTGAAAAAGTTATGTTTTAGATTATTTTAAACTTAATTTAAATTAGTGGATAAAAAGTATTTTTTCTTGTCAGTTGACCGAAATGAAAGGAAATCTGTATTTCTGAGACTTTATTCTGGGAAAGAGTCTAATTTCTAAATCTGTATTAAGTTTTTTGTAAATAGCGAAATAAAATTTGTCCTTTTTCACAAAATAAATACAGAAAATAATTTCATTACTTTACATGGATTTTTTGTAAAAGTTTCTAGCGTAGTTTTTATCTAAAAGTGGAATACGAAAATTTATCTACAAGCCATTTTTTTATTATTTAAAAATACTAAAATAAGCAGGTTTAAGAGGAAGAAAATAATTCTAATTCAAAACTCCAACCACGTGTCAAGCAAGAACTGATATTGAGTGTAGGAGGGATTGTCTATTATCGGTTAATACACGCCATACAAATGAGATTCTACTTTTTTTTTTCTTTTTTAGCGATTACGTGTGAAGAATCTTCAAAATCTGGCGGAAAGAAAACAAAACTTTATATATATATATATATATATATAATTTTTAGCGGGTTTTTTTTTCTCCGCCCGGTTTACGTAGGGTTATTCACCAAACTAGAATCTCGTATTTTTATTGGGGGGGGGGGATCTGAGGTGAGGATGTTAATTTACAAATTTACTCCTTACTATTATAGATTACGGTATTATTGTTTCCATTAAAAAATAAATAAATGAGATGTAATTTGCGTATTTTAGCCATTATTTCTGTTTTTTTTGTTTTTGTTTTTTTTTGTGATTCAATATTATTCGTAATCTTACACACAGAATATTAAGACAATTTTTTTTTATTTAGATTTTGAAACAAACACATCTCGTAAGTAAACAAGTCGCTCTTAAACTGCTGCCTGCGTGCATGCAAACAAAAACTTTAAAATAATGATTACAGGAACAAAGTTTGCGATCTCTTAAGAGTTTTAATAATATACATTCCTTTTCCCATGGAACTTTTCTCTATCGTTATGATCAGAATAAATAACTTAAATTCAGTGAAATATGTGAGATACTAACTGGTCTCAAGTTTGTTTACACACCTGTGGCTTGCAACTGCTGCTAAAACTGGGTTATTTTAAGTGTTTTGTTTTATTTTTTGAGCATTGGATTATTCATTTTCTAAATCTGTTTTTTTTGTTAGTCTTTTTGTTTACTGAAAAGGAAAATCATTTTTACTGCTGTCCTAAACTGGAAAAGTTTCACGTCCGGTGATGATGATGAATGTCATGTAGGATGACGTTCTTTATTTCCTTTAACCCCCATTCCCCCCCCCCCCGTTGTATACTGTTTGCCCCTTGGTAACCCAAATTGAAAAGTTTTTTTTACTACTGAAAAATGCCCCCCCTCCTCTCGTAAATGTGCCTATACATATCTTTCCCCCTACCCTGTCCGTCATACCATACCTAAAGAAAGATCGGTGCTAGTAGTGCACTTACTGGTCCGCGCTATTTTTTAAATCATATTTCCAAGTTTGATGTTTTTTTTAAATTTATTTTTATTATTCAATTGTAAGGTTAAAGTATAGAATAGGTACAACACAACACACCCTCCCATCCTCGTGTTAGGAATGGCTTTTTAAATAACGTTATTATTTCAGCACGGATCAATAAGTGCACTAATACCGAAAGATCAAACTGTTTCGATCTAAACAGGTCCGCGACTATACTAGAAAATAAACTACCTATCAGCCGTATTTTATTCCTTTCTGCTGTGACAATTTACTTGCCTCCATACGAGGGCAAAATTAGACACAAGGTTTTTGTTAGGGATTTCCAGTTCCCTTCCCCCGAAAAGGACACTTTGGATGGAACAAAATTTAAGATTGCCCCAGTCCAAACTTCTTCGACCGAAAACAGACCTTAGCCCTAAAGCGAGGTCCTACTGTCTAGTCCTGAATAAGCTTGTTTTTATCTATTTACTTTATCCTTTATCTATTTACTTATTCTATAGTATAATAGTTTTTCCTTTTTTAAACACGTGACTAGAATCCCGCGTGGGTGGGGGGGGGGCGATATGAATTTTTTTTACCCCGGCGGCAAAGCCAAGCCTAGACCATTTTAAAATGACCTCTTTCCTGTGGTATGAACATCCTGTGCAGTTCTACGAGGTCCACCTTTTTTTTTTTTTTATTTGAGAAAGTGTTAGATTATTCGCTAATCCTGACAGGTCTCCCCGGGCATTTTTTTTTTTTTTTTTTTTTTTTTTGTAAAGATCAGAGAGCTCTTATGGGGGCGCTGGCTCTTCAATTCTGCTTTCCAACCTTTGTGTCACACCTTCTCGCTGTTGGATGAAGTCCTCCCAAAATCTCTTCACTCTGCACAGATTGACTCAACTATTTTTTTCAGTCTGTGGTAATTTCACCTGATATCTCTTCAATCAGCTATATTTGTATGAAATCTTCGGATGTTAAATTTAAAGGTTTCTTTAGAATTCAACCTAATAAAAAAAAAAATCAGAATCTTTACAGTACCCGCCACAGAACGGAAATACCATTCTAAATTCACGTAAACTGATCGATCACATGAAAATCATAGTTAAACGATTTTAAGCGATTAATTTGAAATCGGTAGTTATGAGGCTGATCTCGCCAATTTGAATTAGTGTGAACTTATCTGCCCTCCCCTTTTTTTTTCTCAAGATGAGGCGCTAGAAAATCCCGTTTTACTTGCTTACTCATAAAATTTTATTTTCTGAGTTAAAAAAAATTATGCCTGATCAATTTACGTGATTTTCATTTTTTGACATCCTTTTGCGATGAGAACCTGCACCAATAAAGATTGTTATGTATTTTTTTTTCTTTTTTTATTAGGTTGTATTAAAAAAGACGTGTTTGACAACTGGCCATAAATATCCAGCGTTGTCCTGGTGAAGATTGTCGAATGGAGTGTTTTAAGTTAAAACAATTTAAAATAATCCCTATTGATTCGTTTCCCCACGAGAGCAGAGTTAGTGGCAAAATCAGTTTTTAATGTGAAGATCCAGGATTGAGACAAAAATAGAAAATCTCAGACTAGAAGGATTTATCGTCACCAACAGCAATATAAAGTGTAGTAACAGATATTACACTTTGATCAGTTTATAATTTTTTTAATAGGATTTTAAAAATCTCCTTTCCGTTTTCTCTTATAAAAATAATTCGATGTAAATGAAAAATACGCACAATATACTTTTTTTTTTAATGTATTATTTATGCTCATTTTATGCAAAAAAGCTGGTGCTTCTTTACAATAGGTGTCGTCCTCAGATTTGCCAGGCCATAAAATATTTGAAGCCAAATCTTTCAGGAAAAAAAAAAGCCAAATTGATAATTGTAGCCAAATTTTCATAAACAAAAAAGCCAAATTGAACATTTAAATTTTTCAAAGAAATTACGAGAAGTGGGGCGTAAGTATATAAACGTTTACTTTTCATTGTGTTTGTATAGATTGATGTTTTAAACCGACGCATTTCAGGTGAAACTATTACATACTTACGTGCCCTTTTGACGACACTTATGAGGTTTTCGGGTATTCTGAAAACGAATATCGTATGTAAAATTGTCGCCGACAAATAGTTTGTATGTCATAACGTTATGCTGTCCTACGGCAAGCCAAACAAAGCACACATTGTTTTGCTTATGCCAACGATTGAAAAACATTACGTACTTTACTTACCTAGTGTCATGCCAAAATTAATATAAATGACGAAAAATGGTTCAGTAGAAAATAATTTAAAATAGAATTACATACAAACTATTTGTCCGCGACAATTTTACATGCGATATTTGTTTTCAGAATACCTGAAAACCGGTATGCCGTCAAAAACAATACTAATTTCAATGGGAAACGGAAGTATACAATGTTTTCACCTGAAATTCGTTGGTTTCAAGATCAAAGTGTAGTATCTGTTCTTCAGATGCGGCACTTCCATTTCCCGTTCTCTTTCAGTGGAGGAGAAATCCTTCACGGTTGAGACAACTTCTATTTTTGTACCTTTTCTCCACGTTAAAAACCGACCTGGTGTCTAACTCTGTCCCGTGGGGAGGCATTGTAAATAGGTACACAAGCACAATGAAATTTTTTTTATATATTTACGCACACGTTCTTTAAATGTTCAATTTGGCTTTTTGGTACTTCTACAGTTTATCGCCGAAAATGGAAACGCAATTTTATTTCGAGCACCTGTCGATTAGAATCAGAGGGATAAATCAGTATTTTAAACTATGGCCTAAGTAGGAAATAAATAACAAAAAAAAAAAAAAAAAAAAAAAATGAAACTAGATGTTAATTACTTCCGGAAAGAACTATAAAAGTAAATAAAGTGAAAGAACATATATTCGTAATTGTTTAATTGGAAATGTTTCGATTGAAAACGGAAAGCTTTTCATGAAACATTTTTTATTATAAAAAACAGAAAATAAAGACATTAAAAGCAGAAAATGAAAATGACATATTCATAATTATTTGAATTATTCGAGCGCCATTTGAGAACCAAAACTGTATCAAAATATAATTGCAAAGACATTTATTGAAAAGTCTAATTTTTTTGTTATTTATTTCCGACTTCGGTCATAGTTTGAAATACTGATTTCTCCTAATTTTAACAACAGGTGCTCAAAAAAATGGCGTCTCTATTTTCGGCTATAAACTGTAGAAGTACCGGCTTCTTTGAAAATTTGGCTATAATTATCAATTTGTCCTTTTTTCTGAAAGATTTATCTGCCAACCCTTAGGATGACATGCTATTTAAGCACCAAAAAAATCTTTAAAGTTTGATTTTCGTTATTACATATTAACTAGATTTACGAAAATATCGCACCACAGCATTGTTAATTGTGTTTTGTTTTAAAGAATCTACTTTTTTTTTTCTCTTGTCTAATTCATGTCGGAAATTTTCATTAAAAAATATATGGTCAAGACTTTGGTGACGGAAACAAATATCAATTGCAAATTGTTCTTTCCCCAAAAAAATAATTGGGTCAAAGGCTCTTAAATTCAAATACCATCCAATGCGAAATCGCATTGGTCGGTCCATCCATTTGCGACTGTCACCCATGGTTCTGTACATTTTCTACGGTCCATGCCCCCCCCCCCATTTTTTCTTAAGGTAAATTATAGATAAGTGGGTGGATGTACTATTTTAAACAAACATCTGATTATATGTTCCTATTTACATTGCCTCCCCACGAGAGCAGAGTTAGACATCAAGGTCGTGTTTTAATGTGGAGAAAGGAACAAAAATAAAAAATTGTCTCAGTCGTGAAGGATTTCTCATCCACTAACCGAGAACAAAAAATTGGAGTATCAGAACAGATACTACACTTTGATCCTGGTTATATGTTCTTAAAAACGCTATCTGGTCCGGAAGTGGATGATCATTACTGCCTTATTTGTGCGGAAATTTTGGCGTCGAAACCTTCCCTCATGTTAAGAATGGATTTCTAATAACATGTGGATGGCAAGGAAGCTTTTGTGTTTTCCTTTTATCGCAGTTTTTCAGACTGTTTAAATGTAATCGTCTAAAAAAAAAAAAAGCTGATCGTGTATTAAGAATGTTTGTACTTATTTACTATGCCTCCCCACGGGACAGAGTTAGACACCAGGGTCGTTTTTTAACGTGGAGAAAAGGTACAAAAATAAAAATTGTCTCAGTCCTGAAGGATTTCTCCTCCACCGAAAGAGAACAAGAAATAGAAGTGCAGCATCTGAAGAACAGATACTACACTTTGATCTTGTCCCGAAGGCCAGTAGTAAGAAAACTATTTATTGCGTCTTTTTTTTTCTAGTGAAAATTATCTAAGAATTAATTTCACGCCAAATTGAACACTATCTATTTTTTCATGTGATTTATTTATCGTCCAAGTTGCACATATTCGCACACTTTCACTCTAATAGATGATTGTTCAGATTTTATGCGGACATTTTGGTTAATATTGAAGATTAACTCCTTTCTACTCTTCAGTTATAAAATCGAAAAAGTCGAAACGACGTGGTGATTGAATGATTATCGTTACCATTCGTAATCGTAAGACTTCTGACTAGTTTCTTTTCAGTATTGAATTTAAATATATTTGTTTATTAAAATAATTGCAAATAATTTTATTTTTCAATAAATTGTTTTATTTTTTTAATGTTTATTTTCCCACAATTTTAAAACTAGTCTAGTAATTAAACATTTTTTTTTAATAATGTGAAAACTTGTGTAATTTAATCACACCAATTACGTTCGTTTAATCAAGTTCAGAAAAAAATTTAACTTTCGAATAGAAAGTTATACTTCTGAAAAAAAAAAAAAAAAAAAAACTTTCTACTACGTGTCCATTGAAATTGTTGGAGTTTTACCTATAGCTGGCATGTGTTCTCTGGATTATTACTTGAAACAATAACAAATAAAACCATATCTATTTGCAATATTAAAAAAAATAAATAAAATTGATTTATTTGCAATATATAAGTAAATAAGCGTAAATATATTTAAAATCAGTACTGAAAAGCAACAAGTCTGGACTCTTACGAACGGTGACAATGATTCAATCACCGCGTTATTCGACTTTTCGGTTTTCATAATTCATATACAATGTGTTAATCTTTAATATCACCACATTTCGTATCGGATTTATTCATGAACTGGTGAAATTAAAGTTATTCTTACTTAACAAAATATATTAATGATAGAGTGGAGGTGATTTAACTGAGTATTCTCAGCTACAATAATCCAACGAATCTGTCAAATTAAAAATATCAACACTAGCAGATTGCCCGGTATTGCCTGGTCCTAAAATACGCTTAAATATGATATTTTGAGGAATGCAAATTTCGTATTTATCATATTCTATTGAACTCAATTATATAGTAATGAGTTAAAAAAAGTTAAAGAAAATACTCGTGTGCCACCACCAAGAAGCGAAACCAAAATGGTTATCTTGCAATTTACTCTTTCCTTTGACGTTGATGCCTGAAAGAATCCAACTTTGTATACACATTTGTTGTAAGGCTAAAAATTAAAACCTGAACCAATACCTATTACGTTACGCATGCATATTCGTAATACCATTGTTTGACCTTCACCTGGCAAATTCCATTTTTAAAATTTTCACTTTTGCACCAGTTTTTCCCAGTTAAAGTTCAAATATAAAGTTTTGCATGGGTTTGAATACCCTATATATTAAGTTTCATGTCTAGACAAAAAAACTGACAAAAGTTTAGTAGTCAAACTTTTTAAACAAATATATACACGCATACATAAATATATATAGAAAGAGGTTTGTTTACTAAAATCTTTTTACGCAAATATTATGCAAGTATAAATCATGTAGAATATCTGCATTAATATAATTACACGTTCATCCCATAAAAAAAACTGAAAAAACTAATAGGTATTAATTAAAATGGATGTTTAAAAGAATATGCAAATTAGCTAGATCTTTTGTAGATGAATGTAATTTCCCGACCTAAAAAAAAAAGAAAGTTCTATTTTCTTTTTAAATAAATAGAATAAAAGGTTTTTAATATGAATATCAATACACAAAAAAAATCAAATTTATTGGAGTATAGATTTTTAAAGTAAACAAATTAAACTAAAATGTTGTGATAAAGTTCATTTTTGTGACACTTTGTTTTCTCTATTCACTTGTGTCATTTGTAGCGTGCACCAAAAATGTTGATTTGGTGAGTTTGTTGTGAAATTCGACTATTATAGCCGACAATGTTATTTATCTGTTGTCTTTCATAAAAACTAGTCAAACTCCATGAGTCGGCCTCAAAAAATTAAAATTATTGCTTTAAGTTAAATTTCATTATAATGCGATTGAGGTTCGGTTTATTCTTTTTGCTCTTTAAATAATTCTTAAGTCTATTTATAAATTAGTTTATTTATCAGAATTTGAAAGCAAAGATATCTGAACATGATTAGTTTTTAAAGAATTTTTAAGATCAAGTAATTCTTACTAAGTTACACAATACGCTACGCTACCTATTAAGAAAGGGGGTTAAATATTCGTTTTAGGGAAATCCTGAAAATGTTTCTTGACGCTATTTCAAAGCAACAAGCGATTTTTAATTTTGTACAAGACATTTTTTTTTTTTTTTTACTTAATGTTTGTCTTATTTACACTTATACTAACTATATTACCATTTCTTATTTGCTTACTGATGCATTATAGTTTTTAAAAATGAATAAAATTACCAGTTTTGAAATTCTAAAATGTGGAAAAAATAGGTTCCTATCCAAGTATTTCAAAATTGTTCATTTTATTTCCCCCTCTTCATTCCCTCAATTAAGAAATCGTCCATAAAAATAAATATAATTTTGTTTGGAAATAATTTTTAAGCGGTATTATTATTTTTTTTAATATTTTGTAAAATTAATGTTAATGATAAACATCACATGAGTAGATGAATAAATATTACTACTACCAATAATAATATCTTGATAAAACAAATGTTTTGATAAATCATTGTTAAGCAAGATTTAATAGGTAGTTTCAAATTGATTACAATAAACGGTTTCCACTATTTCCTCTTGGGTGACAAAAAATGTTTTTGTTAACTAACTTTTGATTCTTTGATATGACAGATGTGTGCGAAAATTTCCTGTTTGGATTGATGAAATGAACCATTAAGACTTGATGTCTGCCTTTAAACTTGCACTCAAGCTTGAAATTATTTTTTAATCAACAATTTAAATGCTTCAAGTTAAGTTTCGAAGGCTCAGTTTTTTTTTTTTTTTTTTTTTTTTTTTAATTCGAAACTGATTTTGCAGCCTTTATCTTCCTGTTGATGAGAAAGTAATATTCTAGCTTGGATTAAAGTTAGAAGGCAAGTTTTAGATGTTGTGGTTTGTCTGTTAACTTAAATTTAAAAAGGAAATCAAACTTTGTATCAAAGAAGTCAACTTTGTACACATAACTCAAAAATCTTTTATTTTCCTAAATAAAAATAAGAGGTACAAGTCCAGAAAAAAGAAAACTCTTTATGATGTACGTACCCATCACAGAACAAAAATATACTCCAAAAATCATGTAAATTGATTAAGTAGTTTTTTTTGTTAACTAAAAAAAATCAAACTTTATAAGGAATTAGTCTTGATCCACCATAGTGGTTAAGAGGTTAAAATCTGCCTTGTAAATGCTATGATAATCTCTAAAAATCATAAAAAAATAATTTTCTATAAAAACAAAATAAAAAAAAAATGCTACTTGATCAATTAACATGATTTTTGAAGTATGAAATTTTCCTTCCATGACAAGTACGTGCATCAAAGATTTTTCTGTATTGTTGTTTGAATTGAATTTTGAACTTGCACCAAATACGATGCTGATAATATACTTCCCCAATTTTCCTGGTTTCAACTGTTGCCTTTCACTTCTCTACCTCGTCATTTCCACAAGTATGTGGCCCTTTTTTATTTTGTGTAATGTGCCTTCCTACCACCCACCAACCACCATCAAATGAATATTCCTTTGAATCATTCTAAATCATTCATTAAAAGTTATTTCATGATTGTGAAGAATGATGGACTGACATATTTCCCCTTCTATTGAGGTGGGTAAGTCTCTTGTCCTGTCTCTATTTCTCTCTCACACAAATAATTGACTCCATGAATTGCTTTTAACAAGTCAATGAGAGTCTCTAAAAATGAAATATAGCTGACAATATTTTTTTAGTTATCTGAAAAAAAAAAAAAAAAACGGATCAAAGTTGTGAAAATATATTTCCAGATTTTTTTTAATATTAAAAAAGTCAAATTTATTTGGCACTACAAACAATTCAACTGCTGCTGAATTAAATATCAACTCCAGAGACATGTACAAATGAAAATAAATTAAAAAAAAATGATGTGCTAACAGAAAAAAAGTTGTTTAAATTATATTGGATTAAATAAATACATTTTTGATTTCATGTGTGTTTTTTTGTTTGTTTTTTCATTTATGGTTTTCTTATTTATTATATAAAGAACAGTTGTGTGAGTTTTTTTTTTTTTTTTTTTTTTTTTTTTATGATGTCCAGCTAAATGTCACAAGCTACAAAATCAAGAATCACGAAGTTGTTATATACTTTTTTTTTTATAAATGTTGCTCTCAATATTTGGAGAAAAAAAAAAGTGACCAACTGGAGCAGAGGTTCTTAATCATTTTAGTCGCTTTTCTCATTGAACATCTGAAAGTTTTGGGGGCCTCCTCCTCCTATAGAAAAATTGTATGTAAAGAGGAATGTACTTTATTTTATTCACAATTGTTTTTTTATTGTTAATGATATACAAAGTATGAACTAAAGTATTTTGTTTCTCATATAAAAGTTGATTGTCAAGTCACAGAAAACTGAACTGCAGTCATTTAGCACAAATTAAACAATCTTTTTAGTTCATTTCACTGAGAAAAATGTCTATGGTATTTCCGATTTAAGCCTGAAACAAAAATGTAATTTTATATGAAAACGGATACTCCTGAACACACAGCAAAATCTGCTATATATTAAAACATGATTATTAATGCTGTACACCTAGTAAATATGCATATTAAGTTTTGATTTGACCACCTGAGGTTTATCCATGCCACCTCAACCCCATCCCAGACTAGAATTTTTTTCTTATCTTCAAATAAATTGCTAAAATAGCTGAATTCTAGTCTGGAATTTAACCAGTAGATTTCAATTAGGTTCAAGGTTCATGATCGTATTAGCATTTTTATCTCTTTGTATGCCATTTGATCAAAAAAGCTACCCCCCCCCCCCCATTTTTTTTTTTTTTTTTTTTTTTAAATCCAAATCAGTGCAATTGTCTGATATTTCTAGAACCAGTATGGTGAAATTGATCTTGTCAATTGAAACCCGTGTATAATTTCCATACTATACTAGCAACTTGAACGTTTGACTATCATAACTTCTCTGAAGATGCCATAGTAAGTCATGGGTAATTATCCATACATAAATCATATAAAGTTACACATATTCTCTCTATCTCTCTTGTGTGTGTGCGTGTGTGTGTAAAAAAATAAAATGAAATCTGATGTACAATATTTATGTACTTTTTTTAATTGAATTAACATTTTGTTGATTAAAAAGCAAAAACTGGAGCCATAAAAATACATGAATCGTCTTTAAAACCAAAATGCTGTAAAAAAAAAAAAAAAAAAAAAAAAAAAAGCCATATTAGATTACGCTTGACCTGTTGGGTCACAGTAACTACCACTATTTATTTCATCCGAAAATTCATTGACCGTGATATATCTTTTAAAATATTCTTCTTACATAACTAAAAAATGTCTCTTTACCCCTAAAGATAATACAGAAATAATGGAAGGAGACTTTTGTTATCTAATTGACATACGGTGTATACGTACACACTATGTAAATGAGATAGCAAGATAAAGCAATTAAAAATCAGTGGTGAAAAAAAAAATCACTTTTTTTTTTTCTTTTTTTTTTTTTTTTTTCTTAACTATTCAGAGAGAAATTAAACAATATTAGAGAATGATTTAATTACCACCACTGGTGAGATGCATAAATATCTAAGTAAAAAGTATGCTTGTATGAATCCATACAGCACGGCTTTTTCGACCAAATTGATTTTGTTGATGATTTTGATTTCACCAATTCTTTCTGGAACAGGTGCTTAGTGGGCAAACCACATGAAGGTTGCCAATATTCATAAGTGAAAGTGGTGTGCAGGAATTGACAAGATTTGAACTTGTCACACCTAGGTTATCAATTCATGTTATTCCCTTAACTGTGGCCACCTTGAATAGCAGTGAGAGATTAGTGAATTGCTTAGTTAATTACAAATTATGGAGAATTAGAACAACTAAAATGAAACTTTTTTTTTTTTTTTCCAAATATAACTCAATCCCATAACTAGGAAGATGACAGTGGCTCAGTGGTTAACAATACAGACTGATAACCTGTGTGTGCCAAGTTCAAATCCAGTTTGTTCCAGAGAAACACTATCACTTACGGATGGTAGCAACCTTCATATGGTCCCTCCAATAAGTACCCGATATCCGTCTAGAAAGAATTCTTAATAGAAAAATACCAACAAAATCATGAATGATGCTCAACAACATCCCATAATTAAAGAATATTTTACATCATTAAACTATAATAGGAAAAAATCTTTTGGAAACAAATGTTGATTAACTCAGCTTTAGTATAATAAGTATACACTATTGTTAGTGGAGTAAGATTTCTTATGGACGAAATCTCACAATTCAGAACCGTTGTTGAGTGGTTTGACTACTAACTCCACAACTCTGGTCGCTACTTATCTACATTATTTACTATGGTATTATTACTCCATGGTCTTTCCAGATATACAAGTAATTTTCTAAAGAATATTCTAACATTTATGGGCTAGTCTTTAGATTGCCACACATGATTGAAATTGGATGAAAAAAAAAAAAATGAATGTATAAATATTTGATTATTGTTACAATCACTGTTTTCCCTTCATTTCCGGTTGTGCCTTTATTTTAATTGATTTTTTTTTATGGCATCTTCTGTTTATTAATTTTTGTTGTTGAACACTATATAGCAGTGATTTCAAAAATAAAAAAACAGAAAAATATGAGTTGGGTACCATCAGCTAGAATCAAAACCAAAACATATAGTGCTTCCAGTCTTAGTCGTTACCATTGCAGCTATCGTCAGATGGTTAAAAATGAACCAAATATAACAAAATTATCCCTGCCAAATTCTAATTTTTTTCAATTTTTACCTCTTACAAGCTATTTTTACCAGCTAAAAATGCAAAAATAATGGTCCACAAAAAAATACTATCATTTAACCCACCTCGTGCAGCTCTGTGACCTTGCGTCTCAAAAGAGATGTAGTTTGAAAAAATGGAGACAATGAATTTTATAAATTAGATTTAGAAAACCTATTAGTCATAGTAGTTGGTGTGCTCTCTGCATTTCCATATCTGCTTGAAATTAGCATAGATATATTTAAACTTACATATTCACACTGATGGATACTCAAACAACCGCAATAATCTGCCGCAAGAAGTTGCACCTGCCAATCTAAAGACGAACGATTTATTTAAATACTAGCAGAGGTGGAAGGCTTGCTGGGTTGTAAAATACTCTTAAATATATTTTAATTCATGCAGAATTTTGTATTTATTATGACAGAGCAAATTCTCTATTGATCATTATATTGTACCTAATATATAGTAGTGATTTCAAGTTTTTTTAAAAAATGACTTGGGTGCCATCAGCTAAAATCAAAACAAAAACATTTAGCACTCCAGCCACGTTATCAAGAGATAGATAAGAAAGATTTAATATTAAACGACTTGAAGAAATGAATTGAATTTGGAATGTGCAGAAAGAATTACAAATATGTCGACAAGTTGAAATGAGCAGTTAGCATTTCAACTTAGCAATATATGTCTGTATGCATTATAGATCCATCCAAACAGAGATTTTACTTGTTTTAAACTGTCCTTGATATATTACTATTTCCTGTTAACTTTAGTGTTATGTGATCAGTAGTTTAAGAGTTTAGTGGTTGAATATTTATAAACAGACACACACACACGTTTTATTTATATAAAAAAAAACAAGTTTTGCTTATGTTAAGTCTTAATTTATTTTTATTCATTTTAGGCAAAACTTTTCTTCGTGTACTTACTTGGTGTTGCTCAGGATGCATTGAAGTCATCTTACTTTTTAATTTTTATTTTGCATTTCTTTAAAGAAAAGGTAGATAACTGTTATATTCTCCAAGTTAAAATGATTTTTGTTGATCTTATTTCGGCTTAACTGTCTTCTGCAACACACAAAGTTAAGTTTTAAACAAATTATAGCAAAGACTTTTATTGCTAATAACAATAACAAATAAAAATTGACCAGCTTGAAGCAAAGTTTGTTTTGTCAGCTTAAATACTGCTTGGGCCTAACTTTAGAAATCTGAGACGATAACTTTATATGTTAGATCTACTAAAGTTTCTTCTAGGCTTTAAGGCTCATACAACTATTGCTTAGCTCCAAGTTATATAGGATAGCTTTTATTTCCCTTTTCTGTGACAGGACACTCGTCTGACCAAAACCACTATCAATAATTCCCACACTCTATCTGTGCCTAAACCTAAACGTAGATCCCACGAACAAAGCTTCTTTTTTAGAACTGCATGCCTGTGGAACTCTCTTCCGATTGCCTTATTTCCAGCTGACTAAAATCTGATTGTCTTCAAGTCCAACATAAACAAGTTCTTGGTGAACCGTCCCCCTAAGTAATCCAACCCATTAATCCTTATCCTTGAGTGGCCTCCTGGCCTTGATAAGTGGGGATTCCTGTGAAAAAAAAAACTCCCTGCAAGATTGATACCAATTTATGTGTGGGTGAATAGTGTTTGTTTGCATATATAGCACATAGAATTTTCAAATAGTCACTGTTGAGTTAACTTCTGTGATCTGTTGGGAACCAGTGTGTCAAATGATATGTTTGAGATTAACAAAAAATATCAATACCTTTGATAATACGTTCTTTAAAAACAATGTAATACATAAATATTTTTGTTTTATACTAAAGATGTATAAAATTATGATATGAAATAAATGATATTGATTTTTCATAGCTTAATATTTTACTGTTGAAATAATTTCTCTCTTTCTCTCCTTCATTCGACAGTTTGCCATAAATAACTATGCATGTGTTTAATAGAAGCAGCTTTTGATTGTGCTACCAGACTAGGCTGTCTGAAGATACTGGTTTCCTGACCTAAGATGCACCAAACATTGATGATGTTTTTGTTTTTCCTTTCCCTTTTGTAAAACTCAATCATTTACTGCAAAGTCAAAAACAACAATTTTCCTCTACAAAACAACCAAATCAAACATAATAAAGAGCTTCCGTGTTACAATTATCATGTTAAAATAAATGATTTTAGCTAATTATGGCAAATCCTGTATTTTGGTAGTTATGTGTGTTATATTTATCTTGGTTATCTGTCCAATCTTTTGATTTACCCCTCCTCTCTCCTGACCGGATATTGACATAGCTGTTATACTGCATTCATTTAATTCCTCCCTCCCCCCATCTCTCTTTCTTTCTCTCTCTCTCTCTCTCTCTCTCTCTCTCTCTCTTTCTCTCTCTGGTTTAAGGGCCTGTGACATGTAATTCATTATGGCCAATTATCATTGGTGTTATTAGCGAACTCTTTTTTCTAGCATCTTTTTTATACCAGTGTATTTTATAGAAAGTAAAAATCTGCTGTTGTGACAACCCTATATTTTTGTCTTACGCAATTTAAAATGATGTGTTTTTTGTTTTGTTTTTTCTTCTGATTTCAAAAGCAAACTAAGGAGATTGCATGAAACACAAAGAATTTCAAACATTTTTATTCGCAATTTACTACCAAACAAATTCTCTGTAAAACGATATCTCATTTACATCTACAGTTATACTCCCTTTGTGCTTGGGTGTTGTCAGCCTTTGGGCAAATTAAGTGAAATTTCCATATATTTGTCAGTAGAAGAGCAATGTTTGCCATTTGTATTTCTCTTGTGTTCACTAATAACTCACAAATGCAGGTGAATCAGTGTAACTCAATACATCAAAAATAAATGCACATCTATGCAGCAATGAATATGACCTCAATATTAACGCTTCAAAAGAAAAACAAAAATAACATGTATAAAATGGCGACTTTTATTGAATCTGCAATCTAGTGGAGAGGGATGGCCTCTTCCATTCTTTACAGTCACATTCGCACAGAAGAGATGTTGTTAGTCTCTCTCTACTCTATTGCATTTTTTTTTCATCAAATGTGTTCGATTGAGCTCCAATTTCTACTTCTGCGAAACCCTTTTAAAGAAGCTCCATTTACAGTAATCTTACCTGATACTAGGTACACAAAGAAAGAAAAAAAAATTGGTTATAGTCAGCTAACATACTTCCTAACATCTGACGTAGCGCTACTGGAAGCGATAACAAAACAGATCAGTTCCTTCTCTTTTATCTCTTATGCCTATATCTCTCTTGTGCATGTACTCTTTTTTTTATTACATCTTTACAATATTTTTATACTTTCATTAACATATATTTATAAATTCAAATAAAAAATGTTTAATTTTAAAATTTAAAAAAAGACTTATTTTTATAATTTCATAAACATATTTCTTATAAGATTTCAAATAAAATAACATTTTTTAATTTTGTTATTAAAAGTGCAAATAAAAAACTACTTCTGTTATTTTTATCTGTATAATTTTGTTAATTTTTATTGTATATTCTTCAATAATGTCCTTTTCTTATATTTTATTTCAATAAATTACTTCAGAATAGAAATACTGAAAAACAATAAAAGTGAACAAACTGATTTGCCTTGTCGCCATTTTCAGTAGTGCTACGCCGGATGTTAGGAAGTACGTTGGCTGACTATAACTAATTTTTTTTTTCTTCCTTTGTGTGCCTAGCATCAGGTGAAATTAACATAAATGGAGCTTCTTTAGAAGGGTTTTCTCCCCTCTGTGGAACACATTACCATAAGACTGCTTCCTTTCAGATTACGTCATGGTCTTCACATCCGATATCAAGAGACATCTGTTATGAACCATTTCCACAAGTATTAAACTTAGTTTAACGCCGTAATCATTCTTAGTCTTTTAATAAGGGTCTTCATCTCTCAACTGACAACCATTTCATTTCATTAATTTATATCTATGAGTAGCTTTTAGCCTTGATAGGTGATGATACCGTAATAAAAAAAAAAGAATACTAAGTGTATTGAAGGGGGGGGTATTTCAGCTAGTTTAAAGTAATTGTTAATTTTTCATTTGTGTTATGTTGAATGCCCTTGGAAACAGCTTGAGAGCACCTTTAGAAAACGATAGTCTAATGGGATCAGAAGATCAAATCTAACAAAACGTGTGAACAAAAAAGACAACAGGAAGTGAGGAAAATGTGAATCGTGTGAGACATAAGGTCATCGGAAAAAGTTGGTAATTTTTTGTAACGACCAACCAACTGGGAGCAGGTCGAACCGGACGTACAAAATATTAAAATTTAAAAAATGAATAGCTCATGATATAAGAACTTGAATAAAAGAACAAGCAGTTAATCTTTAAATTATTTCAGATTTGTTTTGTTCGAATTGGCTTTGTTTCATTTTACGAGAGGAAGCCTTCATTTCTTTTACTATTTTAGCATCAATAAATTCCATGCAGGATAACCATCGTCATTATTTCTGCAAAATCCGGCTTCAAGGGTTTTCCAATCCTACTTGATGAGTGATGATCTGTGACAAGTGGAGAGGTTGCATGAATAGTATAATTAATATAGTTGTAAACTGTTCAATCAGTAGGCTAAGCTAAAATACCTTCAGACTCGGATCAAGGTGTCTTCAGTCGATATGAATAAAAGATTCTTTTAGACCACAGCATTTTTATTTTGTCCCCATCCAAAGTGTTCTTTCTTGGGAAGCTGGATTTTTTCCACATTAAAAAATGACCTTGTATTTCGTTTTTCCCTCGTGAGGAGGCAAATAAACAGGAACCATTAAATATATGACATTCACTAATATGCTTGAGAAATGTGTGAACCTAATTAACTTGTGACAATGAGTAAAGTATTAATTAGCATTTAAGTCAGATATTTTTAATAAATGTTGTATGTTGACCTTAAATTATTTCAAAATGGTTGATATGGCATAAAAAAAGCAACTTTTTAGAAATAGAGCACTTCCAATGTGACTACTTCAGTCTTATGGGTGTAATTTTACCAAAAATTAATTTTGCTTCATTTTAATTGTTAGAGTATCTATATCTATTTATAGACTCAACATTGCTGTCAATATTTTCTTGTAACAGTCACATTATATTATGTTTTGCACACCATAGAGAAAGCTACATTTTGGCTTTTCTTTTGGTTATTTTAATTTTAAGTAAACAGAAATGCTGTTATATGCGATATGTATGAAAGGTAAAGTATTTCATATCTTTTTTCTTCTACCTTTTTTTTTGTTCATTAAAGAAAGTTTGTTTTTTTATATTTTGCTTGTTTTGAACAAGATGGTTATCTTCAAACAGTCTGATTTGCTATCACCAGAAAATAATTATAGTGACCTCTGACCTAAGATGAAACATTTATCATCTATAATATAAATCTCACCTGTGTGTATGTATGTATGTTTTATGTCTGCCTAAAACTTTCAACAGGCGACGTTTTGAAGCTCAACCCTTCAGACAACAAATATTGAAAAATTGGCAAAAACATTAATTCCTTTACCCTCAAATGGGCACTTTTCTACAGGGAGGGGTCTTTTTTTTTTTTTTTTTTTCCCCCCAATATTTTCGAAAGTCATCACCTCTTTTCGATTGACTAGCCTTAATTTCGCCACTTCCTGTTTGGCTAGCCTTAATTTCGCCACTTCCAGTTTGGTGAGTGATGCAACCGCAAAGACGTCAAATTTTTTTTTTTCACATTCTTTTCCTTCTTTGCGGTACGGGTTCGATCCTGCCTGCCACTACCACTTTTTTTTGCTCAACGTACACCTCCAAACACCTCTGGGCACGCAGGCTGGTACAAAATAAGAGACAGTTCGGGTATGACTGCTCCAGTCCAGATGTACTTCTAGACTTGCAACAGGAAAGTAACCGTGATTATTAGACCACATCCATCTTAGTTGATGACATGCTATAATCAAAATCATCCTTCAGTGGCAGGATTGAAATAAATCTGTCAGGTTCCAAGGGTGATGAATCAGACAATAATTAAGGCAAAAGGAAGAGCCCCCCCCCCCACGCTACACAGTAGCCCTATATGCTTACAACTGTTATCTAGTTGTTGATGCTGTTGTTGAGCATCATAGATTAATTTTGTATGAATAAGATGATTATTATTGGTTTCCCTGATATCTTTCTAGTTAGAATTCTTTCTAAAAAGACATTGGGCACTTACAGGAGGCACCACACGAAAGTTGCCAACATCTCTAAGTGAAAGTGTTTCTGTGGAACAACCTAGATTCGAACTTGGCACACCCAGGTTGTCAGAGTGTGTCGTTAACTACTTAGCCAAATGCCTTGCATGAACTCTTCAATTTAAATCATATTTTATTCAATGTTGAATTGTGTATTAATTATTTATTTTTTTAACAGCTGGCAAGATAATGCTTCAATAAATAAATGAAACAATCAGTGAACAGCTGATTGTCATGTGATATTTTTTACTATTGTGCCTTTAAAGATAACTTTAAAGATATGAACAGTTTTTATCTTGTGATCTGATGACAGCGTGATGCCACCAACCAAGTGGACAGGTCATAAACTAAACATGTGGTGCTGCACAGTAACTAAAAATAACTTTTTAATCTGGAATTTTAGAAAGAAAACACCTTCACCCCACCCCCGCACATATTCAGTTTCCTCCTACTCTAGTTCATTGTTACTTGCTTTCTCACAAGGGCAAAGTCGATTTTTTAATCTGGGAAAATCTAGGTCCCTCTCCATGGATTCAAGTAAAAATAAAAATTGCCTCTATCTAGAAGGATTTTCCATTTGCTGAGCGAGGAAAGAACAGATACTACAATTTCAATTATTTATATCCTCAAATAAAATTAAATTCCATTTTTATCAAAATACGCAGAAGGCCATAAAGTCAAGAAATATGCTGGTTTTACTTTATTTATTGTGTTTTATGGTAATGGCTACAGGCAAGTGCCCCTACAATTTGTTGTACCTTTATTATAGCAATTTTTTTAAATAGAAATTGCTCCAGACAATTTAAGGAGCTTAAATAATTACTTTAAAGTAAAAAAAAAAAAAAGCTAGCCAATGATTAGTGCTAGATGGATAGATTCTGACCCAGAAAACTTTAGTTTTTCTCCCTTTGTCAGAAACATTACTCATAAAATATGAGGATTAAAGGCAAAATAAGGTCAGTGAGAGTTATGAGATATACTAGAGGAATACATATTAATTTTCTGGACAGAATAGTTTTGTAACACATCACTATTATGTCTCCTTACGAAGATTTAAATTAAGATTTAATGATACTAAACTTTGTCTACAATCTTTATTCAAATTTGGGTCAAAATCGATTACATCATTTTGGTTCTAAAAAATGTCTAAAATTTCAGGCTTAAGAGATTTTAAGTAATTGAAATTCTAAGAATATTTCTTAATTTGTGTCTAATGACTATGGAACATGTTCAATGAAATCTAAATTGGCAGTTGACCTCATATTATGCCTCCTAAATATTTAAGTAATGTTTAATTCCTATTGTTTATATTCCACAAAATTTAGAGGTCACGGTTTCAAAATCACCGCCTCCATTTTTTTTCTTTCTTTCTTCGCCCCCGCTGTTCTCTTTGCCTTTCCCTTCACTCAAACAAAGGACGCGATTGGCTAAACGCGAGCTAATGTATGAACATATCCGTGTTCAGTGAATAAATTCACTTTACTTTTCTCCTTTCATCATCAACATCACTATGCACGTCAGAATTTAAATATATCAACAAAATGCCAACAAAACAGGCAATTGATATTTTTGCTTTTAGACAAAACTAATTTAAATGAAATCAACAAACTCCCAATCTACTTTTGATTGTATAAATTTCGTTCTAGAATTAATTAGATTTGATTGTTTGTCTCTTTGGGAGTGACATCACTAATATCACACTAGCCAAATGAATACAGCCAGCCTTGACCCAACTAGAATAAGTTTCGGCCAGGTGCTAGCCCGGCCTCAGGAGTAGGAGGAGACTCCTGAAGCGACGACTGACGCTACCAGTCACGTCGACGAAATCCACCAGTGCCAAAGGATTCCAGCGACAGCAATTGTCTCAGCAGCAGTCCAAACAGCTCTTATCAGGGCAAAACAACCAACCCTTATCAGGGCTAATAAGTTTTTCTACTAATGTGACTCTCTACTGCTTGCCCCCTGAGATCCACCAGCAGCGAACTTCACTCCCAGTCTCCAGCGCTTCCAGCTCACTCCAGTGGCTTCTTGCTCATTCCCACAGCCTTCCAGCCCTTGGTGCCTCCAGCTCGCTCCAACGCCTCCAGCTCACTCCTACAGCCTTCCAGCTCCTCCTGCAGCTTTCCTGCAACCTTGCTTGCACCTCGCTCCTCCGGCCTGCAACCTCTCTTGCACCACACACTTCTGGTCTGCTACCTCACTCGCACCTTGTTCCTCCGGTCTGCAACCTCGCTTGCACGTGGCTCCCTACCGACCATCCGTTCATTAACACTGATCTTCCATTCTCAGTGTTGTCCGTTCCCTAACACTAATCCTCCGTTCTCAGTGTCGTCCGTTCCTTAATATTGACCTCACATTCTCAGTGTTGTACGTTCCCTAACACTGATCTTCCATTCTCAGTGTTGTCCGTTCCTTAACACTGACCCCTCCATTCTCAATGTCTTCCGTTTCTTAACACTGACCCCTACGTTCTCAGTGTCGTCCGCTCCTTAACACTGACCCCCGTGTTCTCAGTATCCACCGTCTGTTTCCAGATCGCATTGATGTCCAGCTGATCATTCCAAACCCAGCAAGCAACCCTAAACCACGCTATGTCTAGAGTACCTGTTCCAGACCTCCAGACCTTAGCCTCCAGTGATGTGTGACCTTCCAGGCGACCAGCATCCAGATCCTACGATTTTTCACTTCCTTTGCAAATAAAAGGCTAACCCTGTGTCTGTCATTCTTCTTTGCCTTTTTGCTGTTTACTTTTTGCCTGTGTCTACCTTGTTAGTTGTTGGGTCGATTGTCCCCAGACGACCGGCCCCACAACAGGTATCTGAATTTTCAAAAACAGCTTCCACCCACTTTTTTACCCACTTTGCATAAATTGAATAAAACTAAATATAGGCCACATTACTACCCTTTATGCTTAACAATTGTGTTTAAAAATTCATAATGATCAGTTAATTTGGAGTGAATTCTGTACATACAATAATATAAACATACCTAACTTTATATAAAGATATTAATTTTAGTATGTGAATTTATTTTAATATGTTTTTTGTTTCAGAATTTTTGAGATGGGGATTAATGATTTGGATTATTTTCATCTTGGTTATTTTCACAAGAAAATTGAAGATTGCTTATTGTTTGAATCATGAGAATAGTAGTCTGAATAATCCAAATAATACAATATATATATTTATAGATATGTTTTTCAGCACCCATGCTTTTTATATGAATAAATAATGTGTATATTTTTTTATCAAAATTGTTCGTATTTTTCAATTTTTTAATATTGTGATTTTGTTAAATTGCTGGAAGGCCTATGTCTCATAATTAGTAAAACAGTAGTACATAGTCAAATCGATCAATCAATCAATCGATTTTATTGGCAACAAAATAGCAAAGTGCAACCAACCATATACAAAGACAGTGTTCAAGTTTTTGGAGTCAATTTTTTAAACATTGTCAATTATCAGATTTTTTTGGATTTTTTATCTGTAATTAAGTACAATGAACTGGATTTTCATCCGGCAACATCCAAATAAAAAGTGTTTTTGAAACGGTGCATACAGATGTGGCTTCATGCAGCATTTCCAATAAAATCAATGAATACAAACATGTTTCAGCTAAACCAGTTAAAAGTATCTCGGCTTCAATACTAAATTGTGTGTCTTGAGGTTTAATCAAAATTATAAAAACTAATTATTTCAGAAATTAAATCAAAAGGATTGTCGATGTCATAATCTGTTTCCAGAATTCACTGCAACTTCAAAAACCTCGCACCAATGAACAGCACATTCAGCTTCAAGTATTCACTCATCAACCCAAGCATCGATGTCTAAAGAACACTTTTAGTATACTTTTTTCTTCTTTTTGATCACATTTTATGTTGAACTCTTCAAACTACCATTAAGCTTTTCACAGTTACTTGCCATTATCACATATAGTCCTATTATAGTGAAGAACACTTGTCTTGCTATAGACAGCTACTTCTGCATATCACATTTATTGCATGCAAACATAAACAACTTATTCTTTGGATTATTTGGATTACTGTTCTTGTTTTAGTTGTTACTTTTAAAGTGTTTTAGCTGATGTAACCTGTGAACAAAAATTACTTTACACTTTTACCTGGTCATGGTTGATAGATTGAGAATAATCTACACATGTGGATTAAATAATAAATTTCCTCCACATCTGATTATAAAATAAAAATACATTTAATTTGTGTTAAAATGTTTTTGACTCATAATGAGGTATGACTCCAATGTTTTTCGACGATCGTTTTTATAATCAAAAGTTATAATAACCAATCAATCAGAAGCTTCCAAAGTTACTATAAAAAATGTCGAATTTTGGATTCAATCAATTTGCCGTCATCTCTGTCACGAACCTGCATTTGATTCTTCGCCGCCATCTTTGTTACTAGGAATTACTTAACACTCAAGATCGGAACTGCACTGATTCCAGATGGCGGTGGCCATCTTTGTTCAACATAATGTCTCAACACATAACAATTTGATTATAAAATAAAAAGATATCAGGTTGGTGCAAAAGGTTTTTCCGGTTTGTGGAAGGGACATTTTAATCCATTGTAATTTATTTTATGCATATAATTATTACTTTAGCATATCACCATGATTACTTTATAACTTTTTCTTTCAGATTATTACAGAATCGTTCATATTTTTATGCAATATTCCCATCCATATTGACCTGAAAGCGACCTTCTCTCATCAACAGAAAGAGCCTATCATGATAATGCCTGTTCTCACACAGTATTACCGACCAAAGTTCTCCTAGAAGAGTTTGGTTGAAAAATCTTGTCACATCCTGCATATTCTCCTGACCTAGATCCCTCAGATTATCACTTATTTTGAGGAATTCAAAACTATTTAGATGTTAACTTCATGAGAGTAGATTGAACATGAGTTAGATTCATAATTCTCATCACAGCCTAAAAAATGTTACAAGCTATTTATAAGCTCGTTGACAGATGGAATCAAGTTGAGAAAAGGTCATTATTTTTATAAATAAGGATTTGCAAACATACAGATTTTCATTTCTTTTCAAGATGAAATTTTAAACCAGTAAAAACTTTTGCACCGATCTAATATATTGTGAAAATCTTTTGCAAAAATCATTAACTTCAGCTTTTTAAGTATATGTTTTATCTTTGATCAAGGGAATATTTCGTCAATTTATAGATTAAAAAAATTCTCTGTAATTTAGGTTTTCTTATTAGCAACAGCTGGTCTTTTTGTTTTATTTATTTTTTTGTTTTTGTGGATTTTCTTTTTTACTTGTCACAAATGACAGTAGTCAAATAAACGGGCAAGTAGCTGCAAATATTTGCTGGTCATTTATCCTTCTGCTTTTTTGTCTAGACAAAACTCCTTATTACTCGATGCTTCAGTTATTTGTAAAAGCCTAGAATGTCCTTCCTTTCTCTGTGCACTAATACTTCTGCTGAATTTATTGTCATCTTCATTTCTTACTTTAATTGCTTGGACATGTCATGTCTTGCTGTGGAGATTACTATTGTCAGTCACTGGCCTCAAACAATGAATACTTTTGTCTGTTACTCCGTACATACTCAACAGACTACTGATGCATGTATTTTCCCCTCTTCCTCCCTCCCTATATTGATCTCTATTGATCTGTAATCATGGAAAATATATTCCTTCAGTTTATTTTCAAATAAGGAATATAGTTTTTCATTTGCTCTCTATTATAAATACAGTTGTTTTTAGTGTATTAGAAAATTTTAAAATTTTATTTTACTGAAGATCCACCACTTATTAAGGCCTGAAGGCCACTCGAGGATATGGGTTAATGAGTGTAAGGTGCTCAGTGAAACAACAGCATAGTGATCGGTAGTGGTAGCAATTGGGTAGAATTTGATTATTTAAGAAGACAGCTTCACAAGAACTTATTTACATTGGACTTGAAGACGACTATATTGTAGTCAGCTAGAAAGGTACAGAGTTTCACTGGAGCAGAAACTCTAAGGAAAGAAGCTTTTTTATGGAATTTGCATTTAGATTTATGTACAGATAAAGAGTGAAGAAATTGTTGACAGTGGTTGTAGCTAGACGACTCTTTGTTGTGAATGTTTTGCAGGGGGGGGGCATAGATTGAAGCTCAGTCGATCACTTGTCATGAAAATAGCGATAAAGCAGAGCTAGACTCACGTCTATTGAGAAAGAGATTGCAAGGAGAAAAGGAACCGCAGAGGTAAAATGCTTACCAGTGACAAATTAGAATAATATATATATATATATATATATATATATATATATATATATATATAAAGTAATAAAAAAAGGCAAAATATTACGTTCTCACACAGTATTTCATAAAATACGGACTAAGTGTATTAGTATTTTTAACCTCCTTATAACATATTCAGCATTCTAAGAGTAAATCATGCTATATTTGGTATTTATAAACTATTCTTTAAAAGGGAAAGCTATTTTGCTTGAGGCATGTATGTAAGAGTATAAGAAGGCTATAGCAATACAGGAAACTCAATGTTGGAAGTGATATGACGTATAAACAAAAGTAAACAAACGAACGAACGTCTTATAGATTTTCTAAATCTTTGTGTATTTATTTATTTTTCAAAAACAATCACAAATGCAAATCCGTAAACATGGATTTATTGTTTGATATAACCGAGATGATGGACGTTTTTAATATTTCAAGAATAAAATTTCTTTTCCAAAAAGAAAGAAACAGAAAAAATGCAGTTTAAAAAAGGAAAATATCATAAAAATGGAATCAGAAGTGGGATTAGTTGAACTGTTAAGCAGAAAATAGGATTTTTTCTTTTTAAACCTAGTTAGCTTAATATTAATTTTCATGTTCTATTCAATGTCTTATATGCATAAATTAATACATAATGTTTCCTTATTATTATTATTATTATTATTATTATTATTATTATTATTATTATTATTATTATTATTATTTAATTTAATTTAATTTTAATGAATGAGATAGTATTTTATACGGGCGAAAGTTTAGCAGTGGCAGCAGCCTTCATTAAACCTATGTATTGTCATGGAAACGGTACTAAGCAGGAAAATATAGTTGTGTTTAAATTTAATATTAGATTAATTTTAGTTTTTCTATTAAAGTTATATCTGTGTGTTACTATTAATTCTGGTGTTCTATTCATTGTATTATTTGTGTGTGTGTGTGTGTGTGTGTGTGTGTGTATATATATATATATATATATATATATATATATATATATATATATTTGTTTAATTTTAATTCAGTTAAAGTACTCAGAAATCAAGGGGCCACTTCCTGGCATTGACACTTGATTTCTATATATATAAGATACATAGATATTCAAATTTTCTTTTAAGTTCTTCTTTATCTGTCAAATTTTGAGTTAAGGAAGAAGTTAAGAACGTTAATTTAACTCTCCTTTTTACTTCATTATAGTACATGTTTTTAGTGATTTCTTTGTCTTATCGGATTGCAGGGCAAGATATATCTAGCCTGGTGCTTCATGCTATTACTACAGGCAACATCTGTTGGCGAAGGTGCACCATTCCTTGTATACGCCAGTTTTGGTTAGTTATACAAAGGGATCTTATTTGGGCTTCGAATACCATGTTGTTTGTAATGCTTATTTAGGGTTTACTTGGAGTAGGAAGTATCCTCGTGCCGGGTTGTCCTGATCACTCCTGTACTGAGACACTAGAGAATAGTGTCTAGTAGACAGTCAAATGTGGTTTGTAAAATTGTAATTAAAAATCAATTAATGATTTATTAAAAATAGTGAATTAAAAAAAAGAAAAATGTAAGAATAAATTTAAATTTCATTATTATATAAAAAAAAATTATTTGGTAAAAAATGGCATGCATTTTTGTCACTTAGCTTCTTATCTCTCTCTGTTTTATTTTTTTAATTTCCTTTTCATCGCAAACAAGGCACAGTGCCACTGTGATGTAGGTAGCTACTATCGGGGACATAAGTTGCAGGGATATTATATAGGGAGATGAGTATCAAGATGTCTGTTCACATTACACTTGAACGTCTGCATATCAGTACAGTTGGAAAAGCAGAATCCCGGAAGTGAGTTCCAAAGTCTAGCAGTTCTGGAGAAGAAACTATTAGGCTAGAAATCTTTCTTACATCTAGGGATTTCTTCTGTGTAGGGGTGGGATTTAGCTGCTTGTCGGTTTTGTCGAGTGTATTTACATTAAGGGGGTACAAGTGCTTGAAGTTCATCAGAGCATTCACCATTAAAATACTTGTAGAACAGGCAGAGGGATGCAACATTTCGTCAATGGGACAGAGGTTGAAGCTTAGATGACTGTTCAGGACCAATAAGGTTGGAGATTCTCTTTTGAACTGTCTAAGAGTGAGAGATTAGTAGCAGATGCACCAGCCCAAATGTGACAACAATACTCCATACATGGGCGAATGATGGCCTTATAGAGGTACAGGATACTTCCAAATGTAAGTAATTTTCTAACACAGTAGAGAGAGCCCACTTTTTTGCAGCAGCCCTGGCAATGCTCTCAATGTATGTTCCCTGTGAATATAGTTATCTATGTAAATATGTTTATATACCGTACTTTTATATACATGATTAACTTCTAAACTAATGAATGAATCATTGAGAATTTAGGAACACAGCTGTTAAGTGGCAGTAGTCCAAATGTGGGCTATATTTAGTTTAATTTAGTCTTATGTCAAGAGGCAAAGAGAGGGTGAATGTTGTTACTGAAAATTCAGATACCTCCGATTTTTATTAAATGTTTTGCTCATTAACCATGTCTTTTTGTCTTTCAATCACAACATCCTTTTTGGTTAATTTAGTACTTGCTGAACGGTCATTCATTCACAAGAATCAATTTTTTTTTTCCTAAATATGACATTTTTTTATTGCCAGTATGAGTCGTGATACATTACAAAGACACAACCGTCATTTATATCTTATACAAACTAAGAGTCACACTATAGACTTACATCAAGTCTGTTTATAAGCTTGCTAGAAAAATGGTTGCATCATTCTACTGCCCCAGAAAGTACCTGACTTCTGGTGTAATTTTCTATCTGTATGAGTCAGATACATACTAAGATGGGGTACTTGGGGAAATTGACTTTGCAATCTAGTGGGGGATGATCTCTTTTCAGTCATACAGCTCATTTCTCACAAAAAATACATTGCTAGTCTTTCTCTACTCGCTATTTCCATACTTCCATACTAAGTGCTCGACTGAGCTTCAATCTCTTGTCCCATCCAGCAGTAAGACATTCGCAGCAAGAATTTGTCTTCTACCACCTCTGCAAAGAAATTTCCTTTCTTCCTGTGTGTATCTAGAACCAAACGAAATTTCCATCAACAGAGTTTCTTTCCAAGAATTTCCTATCTGTGAAACGCATTACTATTTGACTGCTTCTCTGCAGACTAACCTATGGTCGTCTTCAAATTTAATGCAAGCAAATGCTTGCTGAGTCATCCTTTTAAGTAATCAAATTTTGTCCATTCCCATTCAGTGCTATTGATCATCTCTTAGTATTGTTCATCATTTCATTGTTATCCTCCAGTGGATTTTGGCCTTGTTAATTGGATATTTATTAGTAAAAAAAACAACATTGTACTAGTCAAATGACATCAAGATATTTTTTCTTCATTTATCAATATGTATAAAAGGCTTTTGAATTTGTCCATCTGAATCTGGTTATTGTTGGTGACCTTGTTGGGCTAAGATATGATTATGTACTATTCTATGAGGTCCACCTTCCCAGGCTTTATCTTCTTAGTTTAAGAAGGGGTGAGTAATCACTTGAGGCGCTCCTACCAGGGAATGCTGACAGGGTTGCTCAAACAGTTTTGTTGGTCAGAGTGCACTGGCTTTTCAATTTCCACTTTTGACTTTGTGTCTCACTTCCAAATGATGGGGTAAATAACAATGATGTATGTTTAGAATTCCGAATCACTAATTTAGATCATGAAAGCGCATTTTAAAATCTTTCTGGAATTTATTATAGATTTTCTGCAGAACACTTTAAAAATTTGGTGACTTTTCCTGACACCGCCCCCAGAATTCCAGGATAACAAATGGGCTTGTTTTATTCCAGTTCTTTTTGTTATCTATACGCCCCGTCTCCCACATCCTTTAATTTTGTTACAATTTTATTTTTATGTTGAGTAGGTTTTAAAGAGGCGTGGTAATATAATGTTATAAGGCAACATATTTGCAATGTTTTCTAGTTTAATGGCTGACACCTTTGGGGAGTCTAAAACAAAAACGTCAAACTAACGTTGTTGTAATACATACGTGACGCCATTTTACTAGCTTGGATAGCCAATGCGAAGTAATGCTTCTCTATGCTAATGAAACTATAACTTCACGTGTGTACTCAATGTATTTCTCGCATAACATTAATTGAATTACACATTGTGTCATTATTTTTATAATAAACTAGCGGGGGTACCCGGCGTTGCCCAGGTGTTTTGAGGTGTGTGTGTGTAAGGGGGGGGTAAAGTAAAGAATAAGCGAAGTGATAACCCTATATAAATTTATTTTAAACTACCAGCTAAAAGCTATAAATTACCCCCCCCACAAGTGCGTTTTTATGTTTGAGAAAATGTATGCACATTTAACATGTGTTTCCATGATAATCAGGAAAAAATAGCAATTTTATAGTTACAGATTTAGAGAATCGGAATCAGTAATTGTATTAGAATCGGGAAAAATATTGGAATCGTCCTATCACTAATATATATATACTAGCAGGGAGAACTGACTTTGCCCGGGATTGAATTATGATCGACGAATATTTCACACTCCTATATTATAAACTTCTTTCCAGTTAACGAAAAAAACATTAAGAAATTTATGTGCGGGTTTCGAACCTACAGACCACGTCATACAAAATTAAAAAAATAAATAAAACACATAAATTTTCAAGTCTTATAAAATTCTTTGCAGTTGATGGAGAAAAAGATTAAGAAATTTATGTGCAGAGTTTGAACCTACATACCATGTTGTGCCAAAAAAAAAAAACAAACACGCTATCAACTTACCCACAGTAGAATTTTCACGGCCCGTTGTTCTATCATTGTTGCTAAGCAAGGACATGGAAAAAATGGCTTTACCAATGATAGATAAATTAAAATAACGGTTTCGATTATCGATTATTGGTAATTATTGGAGGTATTCTGAGACAAAACTTGACTAAGATCACTCTCAGACTTATACACTAAAGTTCTGTAAATTTTAAAGAAAATCTGTTCAGCCGTTTTGGAGTCTATAAGGAATGAAATTACACACACACATACAGACAAAGTTGCATTTATATAATTGTAGATAGACCGGATATATATATATATATATATATATATATATATATATATATATATATATATATATATATATATATATATGTTTTTATTTGTTTTTGTAAGCGATACTTTTTTAATGAATTCAATTATTTATACGAAAGTACATTTTTACCTAAATGCGAGTTGGGAATAATTTTCCCTTAGACCAATTTGGTACCCCCTAAATGAGGAGCAGCATATATTATTTTTAAAAATATAATTATCCAGTGACACGTGTTTCGTCACTATATATATATATATATATATATATATATATATATATATATATATATATATATATATATATATATATATATACTCTACTACACTATGCTAGATTCTGGGAATGTTGTTTGTTAACTTCTTATTGTCACACTTCATTTGTACCTTAATGTTTTACATGGTGGGAGGCAGGATGAAAAATTTAAATAAGAAGTGACGAGGAGAATGGAATGATGTAAATAATTAAAACAGAGAGGGATAAAGAGAAGAGAGGAAGAAGGGGTCTATTATGAACTAACAATGTAGTCTGAAAAGTTTGGACTTTGTAAATATCGGACACGTTAAAAAGTGGCCGTTTCATGTATTGATTCTGTTACAGTAGAATTCTTTTTTTTTTTTTAATCTGTAAATAAAAATGTTTTATAAATAGTTATATAATTTACAAAAGAAAAAAACCTGTCGTAATACGTGTTGTATAAGCTATTAATAAATAAATGTACGCTTAAAATATCTAATTTACCATTGTAACCGATTCAGTACACTAAATGTATAAACTGGTTTACAATATACTAGCGGGCCATCCAGTCTATCATAAATATGTGTAATCAGAAATGTGTGTATCTTCTCACTGTCTGCTATTTGAATAAAACAAATATTTTTATTATGGTAGATAAGAAATGAGGTCAACATTTTCAATGAGTTAGAGATTTTATTTTCATTGTATGTCTTCTTCCTCACCAAAACGTTTTAACAATTATTGTATAGTGTATCAGGTCATCCCATAAGTTATGTCCAGATTTTTATTCTCTAAAATTTAACAGTAAGTGGCAATAAAACTAAACAATATATATATGTGTGTGTGTGTATATATATGTGTGTGTGTGTATATATATATATATATGTGTGTGTGTATATATATATGTGTGTGTGTATATATATATGTATATATATGTGTATATATGTGTATATATATGTATATATGTGTGTATATATGTATATATGTGTGTATATATATGTATATATCTGTGTGTATATATATGTATATATCTGTGTATATATATATGTATATATATACGTGTGTATGTATATGTATATGTGTATATATATATGTATATATATATACGTGTGTGTATATATGTATATATATGTGTGTGTGTGTGTATATATACATATATATATATATATATATATATATATATATATATATATATAGTAATTTATAAAATATATATGGCGATTAAGCTACACTGAATATTCGTCAGGCATAAGCCTGACGAATCCTATAGTTGGATGAAACGCAGAATATTCAGTGTAGCTTAATCGCCATCTGACGAATCCTATAGTTGGATGAAACGCAGAATATTCAGTGTAGCTTAATCGCCATATATATTTTATAAATTACTAACTAGCTCTACCTACGTATTGAGCACTTTTGAAGTAAATACTTAAAGTTTACGCATAAATCTATACTTTCGTATATTAAATTTATGTGAATAAATGAAGTAGTTATATATATATATATATATATATATATATATATATATATATATATATATATATATATATATATATATATATATATATATGTATTGTTCAAGGTTAAAAATATCCAAAAATAAAAACCATAGTATTTCACGAGGTTGTTGATAGTGCTCAATAAAAAGGGCAAGATATTATTATTTTATTAAATTTAGATAAACGGCGACCAATGGTGATTTTGTTTACAGAAATTGAATGAAATAATATATGTATATATATATATATATATTGTTAACCTAAACTGAATAATAATAATAATAATAATAATAATATATATATATATATATATATATATATATATATATATATATATATACTAGCAGAAGTACCCGTCATTGAGTGGGTTCAAAAACAGCCTACAGAAAATGAACTGTGATTGATGAAAATATGATTGGTTATGAAAAGGAGGGGGTTGTAAAGAGATACTCAAAAGTTTTACCCTAAGCAAAATATGATGAAAGTAAAAATAATTTTCGGGAAAATATATTTTTTTATATCAACTTTGTTTCCATTCGTGGCCAAGAGTGACCAACAAAATGATGTTTCCTTACAAAGAGAAAATGTTATATATATAATAATATAAATATACAAGAAATAAATGTTGCCATAGTCAATAAAAGTTACTTTTATGGTAGAAATGTTCATTGGTTTGTATTTTTAAGTAGTTTGTAAAAATTTTTTTTTTTAATTCACCAACCGGTTTAAAAAAAAATCAAAGTGGCAGCGACTTTGAAATGGAGAGCCCGTTTTCAATTTGAAGGAGGCCCAACTGAGCATTCTGTGTTAACAATTTAAGAGAGTTCCGTTAACGTAAGGAATATTTATAAACATATTTTAATGTTTTCCGTTATTTTCTGCTTGAGGAATATTCGATTATGGCATGTTTAGTTTATATAAAAATTAATTTAAGTAGTTATCGCCTCAAATTTTGTTTTAATTTCGGTTCGCTGAAATTTTTTCAAGTAAAGAGCATTAAAAACTATTTCAAAACAAAAAAACATGAACTGAACTTTTATTGACTATGGTAAGATTTATTTCTTGTATATTATTTTTTCGGGTAGTCGTTTGTTGGCTTTTCTGCTAGCCTTAAATGACTCCAATTACATTTACCCTCTGTCTGTATACTTTTAAAGTTGAGCAATTTGTCATGCCGAAAGTGAAATTAAAAAGGCTACATTTTTATTCACAATAAAAGAAACAACCAATACCATTTTTGAATTCCTAGGGTCCAAAAACTTATCTAGGTGACTTTTCAGAGTCACATGCTCCAAACGGAAAATATTCAAGATAATGCAATTAGTAAAATGTCGCCCAGGCATGACTTATGCCAATTAAACACATCAAAAATGACTGTTTCGCCTAATGATTCTATTACAGTTGAAAATTTCACTTACAAATTGTTACAATTTAAATAAGTTGATAATCCATTACAGTAAGTCAGGTTAAATGTAGCGAACAACGTCTGAAAGTTAAGTAATTTACATATTGCTTTGTGAAATGAACTCGTTAATCAACTATTCGTTTTTTTTTTCATTCAATAATCGTTTTTAATTTATTACAAGGTCACTTTTATATATATATATATATATATATATATATATATATATATATATATATATATATATATATATATATATATATATACAGGGTGTCCATAAAGTCCGTGTACAATTTTAAAATGAATTGTTCCAAAATCAAATTCTTTTTACATGTTATTTCTATTGCAATCACAAATAAAATTATAAATATTTTAAGGCGCACACGGACTTTATGGACACCCTGTGTATGTATATATATATATATATATATATATATATATATATATATATATATATGAGAGAGAGAGAGAGAGAGAGAGAGAGAGAGAGATTACTTACAGTTTTATTTGAAAAATGTTTTTCTGTTAAATTTATTTCTGGAGTTGCAATTCTTGATTTTTTTTTTCAGTTTTCCTAGGCAACGCCTGGACATCGGCCAGAGGAATTGATTTTTTCTTTCTTTTCATTTCTTTAGTCTTAAATATATAGTAATTAAATAAATAAATTCGTATGAAAATTACGAAAATGTTAATGTTTTTCGATTTATATGAATAAATGCCAGAGTTTTAGTTGTGTGTTTACAAGAAACTTATGAATGAAATGTTTATTATTTCATTTTTTTTTCTTTCAAGTAGTTAACTTTACGAAGCGATGGTGAACTGGTAAATCTGGCTAGTATATAAGCATTATTTAGTTTCATTAGACATTTCCCTATAAGATTTTGAAGAAAAAAAAACCCAAAGAGAACTTATGACCTGATAATATTCAAAATAATTTGGGTTAAACTTCTTTCTTTTTTTATAAGTGCACAGCTGTTACCTTGAAAAAATATTATTTTCTACTATAAATTCACATGATCCTTTAATACAGCCATTGTTTTGATCAGCATTAGTAGTGTCACTGAAAACAAGTATGGTAGCCCAGAATAAAAGCATACTATATTTTCTTGTGTATTTGAGTATAATACAACCCTTTTTTTTAAAGTCTTTTCCACTCCAAACAAGTCATATTGCCACGGTCATAAGGAGCTACTATTTGGGATTATATTAAACAGGGGATTCTGGGGAGTTGAGTAGTGAGATGTCTGTTCACATTACATTTAAACTTCTACATGTTAGTACAGAGGAGCAGGGAGGGAATTCCCAAAACTAGCAGCCTGAGGGAAGAAACTCTTAGAGTAGAAGATTTTTCACTATCTAGGGATCTCAACAGTGAAGGGGTGGAATTTTGCTGCTTGTCGGGTTAGTCGGGGATATGTACGTCAAGGGAACACAAGTGCTATGATCTCTTGTTCCTGGAGTTAGAATTCAGAAATAAATTGCATATATGTGTATAACACGATCTCTCTTTTTGATTCCATACTCCAGCTTTACCTATGTAATTTTATTTTTGCAAAGTTGTGCTATGTTATCTACTAGATATATTGAACCGGCATTGTTTGAGATTCATTATGTTTTATTTCTCTTTAGCGAGATGTCTATTCACTTTACATTTAAATGAATGTGGATATATTATTTCTGTGTTCTATAATAACGCTTTTTCTTTTTGTTCTATTCAATACCTAAGTGAAATGCAAACCTGGTATTGATTTAATAAGAATGAAACAAGGCATAAGTAAGGAAAAGAATGCATAGGTCAATAATCCATCGGTGTTTGTATTAGAAATGAAGCTTTACTTTTTTTTATATATAAACTGAAAAGAATGAGTAAAACGTAACTGTACTAAATATTGACTGAAAAATAAGCAAGTAAGGAACTATAACTCTTATTAAAGAATAAGAATTATTCCCATTAACCTATTTTTCTTGTATGTTTGATTGTTTAAGAATTTCTATATCTTACCAAACTGTCGAATCGGATTAAATATATATATTTTAAAATCGAATTAAAGTACATTAATCAAATACTATAGCACAATAATAAAAAGTGAAAATTTCCAAGTCAGGATTAAAATTTAATTTGTTAGTTTAAATTTAATTCCAACTTTTAAAACACGGCTAACATAAATAATTTTATATATTATAATCAAAATATTTGATGCAAAAAAAAAAATAACATTCATCGAAGTATGCTAGTCTATATCAAATGACATGATACAACAATAACCAATGTAAATTGGCTAGTCAAAATTAAATTTTCATTTGTTAGCTTAAATACTGTTTAGGTCCACGTTTTAAAATTTAACAACCAACATAATTTTAAATAGGAGATCAAAATCTCAACGCTGTATATGTATGCCATTCAATATTAAATTTTTTTGTAATCAAAGAAAATAAATGATTTTTAGCCATTTTTATGTTTCTTCTTCTAATTTCAGTTTCAAATACATTTTGTTGGCGCAAAGTAACTATGTACCTAACCGATAATACAGTTGAAGGTGTTAATTAATGTTTTTGTTTGACATGACTTTATTATATCGTTCTATTGTAGTGTGAGCTTGGACATGAACTTGATATAATTGATGGTCTTTCCTATTTCGTGTACCATGACTCATTCATGTTAACAACTAAAATTACAAATAGATCTTTTGTTAGAGGAAAAATGAAAAATGATGCAAGCATTATATATATATATACTAGCGAGGGGTACCTGGCGTTGCCTGGGTGTTTGGAGGTGTGTGTGGAAACTCCGGGGGTGAGGGGGTTAAAAAAAAAGTAAGTATGAGGATCGAACCCGAACCCTTGAGGCAAAGGTGTAAATTAAAGTGTGAAAAAAAAAAAGTGCGACGTTAACGATTGCTCCACCGCCAGATGCTAACGGAAATACGTTTGAATTTATTTAAATACTTGGATTTGGCAGGTGCCATTTTAATGAGTTAATGAGGTCACGTTTGACTGCGGGATAGTATTTTCCCAAGATATTATAGGAAAAAGACTAACCCACATGTGGCGAGCGACAAATGTTGAATATTTATCTTCCCGAAATCGAGCAAATTAAATAGACAGGCGAGCTTCATTGTTAACTGTGAGATATTACGATTTATATGTGATATAAAAAGTTTTTAATAGTTGTGAAGCAACCGACCGCTTCTCTGAAAAAAGGCTTTTGTAGACATACAGAAAAAGCGAACACACATACATACATACATTTTCGCTTTTATATTTATACTAGCGAGGGGTATCCGGCGTTGCTCGGGTGTTTGGAGGTGTGTTGAAACTCCGGGGGTGGTGGGGGGGGTTAAAAAAAAAAGTAAGTATGAGGATCGAACCCAAACCCTTGAGGCAAAGTTGTAAATTAAAGTGTAAAAAAAAAAAAAAACGTGCGACGTTAATGCTAATGGAAACACGTTTGAATTTATTTAATTACTTGGATTTGGCAGGTGGCCATTTTAATGAGTTAATGAGGTCAAGTGTGACTGCGGGATGGTATTTCATTTACTGCTGAACGTTTTTTTTTCCCCCAAGATGTTATAGGAAAAAGACTAACCCACATGCAGCGAGTGACAAACGTTGAATATTTATCTTCCCGAAATCAAGCAAATTAAATAGACAGACAAGCTTCGTTGTTAACTGTGAGATATTACAATTTATATGTGATATAAAAAGTTTTAAAAAGTTGTGAAGTGACCGACCGCTTCTCTGAAAAAAGCCTTTTGTAGACATACAGAAAAAGCGAACACACATACAAGCATACATACATTTTCGCTTTTATATTTATAGACTAACGAGGGGTACCGGGTGTTTGGAGGTGTGTGTGGAAACTCCGGGTTGCGGGGGGGGGGGGGTTAAAAAAATGTTTTGGTAGGTAAGGATCGAACCCGAACCATTGAGGCAAAGTTGTAAATTTAAGTGTGAAAAAAAAAAAACGTGCGACATTAACGATTGCCCCAGCGCGAGATGCTAATGGAAACACATTTGAATTTATTTAATTACTTAGATTTGGCAGGTGCCCGTTTTAAGGAGTTAATGAGGTCAACTTTGACTGCGGGATAGTATCATTTACTGCGGGAACGCTTCCTAAGATGTTATAGGAAAAAGACTAACCCACATGCGGCGAGTGACAAATGTTGAATATTTATCTTCCCGAAATGGAGCAAATTGAATAGACAGGCGAGCTTCGTTGTTAACTCTGAGATATTACGATTTATATGTGATATAAAAAGTTTTAAAAAGTTGTGAAGCGACCGACCGCTTCTCTGAAAAGAGCCTTTTGTAGACATACAGAAAAAGCGAACACACATACATACATACATACATTTTCGCTTTTATATATATATATATATATATATATATATATATATATATATATATATATATATATATATATATATATTATTACGATTATAATATATACTACTGAAGTATCTCTACTTATATACCAAAAGGCACTTCGTGTGTGTGTGTCTGTATGTGAGTTCATTCCCTGTGGACTCTGAAACGGCTGGGACTATTTTTTTTATTTCATACAATCAAACTTTATGTGTCTAGGAGTGTCTTTAGATAGGACTTGGATCAGAATACCTCCAATAAGTATCGAAAATCGATAATTGAAAAAATCTGATTAAAGAAGGAACAGTCTGATGTTGACTTAAGTTAACAGACTTATAAAGCCTAACATCAAAAATGCGCTTGAGAAGTTTTATCACCACACTAGCAGAAGGACATATAAAAATTAACAGTAGGCTCTTTGATAAGACAGGGGTGCATTGAAAATGTATATATATATATATATATATATATATATATATATATATATATATGTATATGAAAATGAAAATATATATATGTATATGAAAATGTGTATATATATATATATATATATATATATATATATATATATATATATATATATATATATATTGGGCGATCGGGTTTCGATCCTGGCTTGAGGAAGTTATATATATATATATATATATATAGTCATCCACATACAGTACTGTTTCGCTGTTTCACAGCTCATCAGTGCGGCTAGACAAGCAACTTCCTCAAGCCAGGATCGAAACCCGATCGCCCAAACGACAGTCGGAGCTTCTAACTATTGCGTTATACAGCTGCTGCTATGCGGGCAGTGAATTAACAATGTTTTGACATTGTTCAAATACCTAAGTTCAATTTGTTTACACAAAGATCATCGCTTTATACGCTAATAATAATTTGTATATCACTTCCTAAATGCTCAACCTAAGAAAGGGAGCATTATAGTCATCCACATACAGTACTGTTTCGCTGTTTCACAGCTCATCATATCGGCTAGACAAGCAACTACCTCAATGTGTGCATATGTATATGTATTTATGCCTGTGTGCATATAAGAGCAAATAGTTAATAAAACATGTTAAAAATACTTTGAAAAAGAGTTAAAAACATCTTTAATTTGAAAAGGAAACACTAAATAAGTGGATAGTCCTTAATCCGCGTAGTTTCGAAGAAATACTTTCTTTCTCATCAGAGGGTAGGATTTAGCAAAATGTGGGATCGGATTTTGCTTGCAAAGTATTTGATGAAACTATAAATAAGTCAAAGATCTTACTTGATAACAAAAAGTGAAGCAGAGGGAATAGGGTGAAGAAAAAAATAATTTCACATGAATGGATAGTCTGGTGAAAGGTAAAGTATCCAATGACGGTAAAATCCAAAAATTCAAATCCAAGAAAGCAACATAAACGTAAGTCCAAATTTAATTATGGTAATTTTGAAATTACACAGCTATTACTTTAACCTTTCAGATGTATATAATTTTTCTATAACATTATCGTTTTTTCTACATAATTTCTTAATACTTTATAACTTAATAATCCTTTATTTTAATCCTTTATTTTAATCCTTTATTTTAATTCTTTATTTCTTCTTTCTTTGGCAGGTTTTTTTTTTATCTCCAATTTCCATTTTAGTGTTTAAATACTCCTATCTATCAAATATATCAATCTACCTACACATTCATATCCTGTATGTATATTTACTTATATTTTACTATATGTATTTACTTACATACTTACTTGCTTATTCCGGAATTTGCTGATACCGGCCATTCTCTCTCTTTAATTTTTTGTTTTTTTCATTTCATTTCATTTGGTGTCTTTTAATAACTACTGCTGATATTTTCTTAAGTAATAACTTGTACATTACAGTTGACCTCTTTTTTACTCTATATTTTTGGCGCCTTTTAACGTCATCTTGTCTGGGTTATTTTGACATTGGCTTTTCTATTTTAAATTTAATTCAATCACCATTCAATTTTTTTTCTCTCTTCTTCTTCACTTATTTTTCTTAATTACACCTTGCTTCGGCATCCAAGTGTAATGCATATCTTATCTTTCTTTTAATAATATGATTGGAATTCTTTCCTTATTTCCTTGTACCTATTTGTGAATTATTCCACGTATTTCTGCCTTTTGGATTATTTTGGACCATCTTCCAATTACGCGATTCCCTTGGATTTTACTTGTGCAAATGGAAATTTAACTCACTTTCTTGGGTTTGCATTTTTGGATTTTACCGTCATTGGATACTTTACCTTTCACCAGACTATCCATTCACGTGAAATCACTTTTTTCTTCACCCTATTCCCTCTGCTTCACTTTTTGTTATCAAGTAAGATCTTTGACTTACTTGTAGTTTCATCAAATACTTTTGCAAGCAAAATCCGATCCCACATTTTGCTAAATCCTACCCTCTGATGAGAAAGAAAGAAAGACTATCCACTTATTTAGTGTTTCCTTTTCAAATTGAATATGTTTTTAACTCTTTTTCAAAGTGTTTTTTAACATGTTTTATTAACTAATTGCTCTTATTATAAGCCCTATCTCCTATTTGATTTTGTCGAGCTTTTACATCTGGTTGAGATTACTTTATAAATATAAATTCTTTAATATTTATACTTTAGTTTTACCCTCTTGGATCATTTTGGTAAATTTAATTGTAATTTTTATTATATATATATATATATATATATATATATATATATATATATATATATATATATATATATATCGTATTCAAACTAATCAAAACAGCGTAATAGAGGAAATCGAAAACTACATTAGTAATGTATTTAAAAAATCTCGTGCCTATATTTATATATTTTCAATTTTTATATATTTTTAAAAACTAATAAATATAAGGATACTATGAATAAATGATGTAAATATATCCATAAAATATTAATAACAAAGAAGGGGTGGGAAGTAATAGAATGTATTCATCCGAATCCTATGAACATAAAAGCTTAGTAAATAACAAATACTTTCTTTTTTGGAAACATGGGCAGGTGGCGCTTTTCTTTTTTGATAACATGAATACCTAATTACTCTAGAACAAGAAACTAGATCCAATATTCAGAACATTTTTGTTCTTATATTTAAAGGAGATGGTGCTTAATCACCACTGCAGAGAACTATGATTTAATACGCTGTTTTGGTTTTAAATCCCCGAAACAGTGTTTCGTGGTTTCATGGTTTCATGGTAAACAACTGATAATCCTTGAAATAACATATAATAATTTTCTAACGAAAGACTAAAAATTTTAATTTTGTTGTATTGTTGAGGTTTTGTATAGTTAAGGTTTTGTATAGTTATAGTTTTTGTATTAGTCAAGGTTTTGTATAAGTCAAGGTTTTGTATAGTCAAGGTTTAGTATAGTTAAGATTTTGTATAGTTAAGGTTTTGTATAGTTATGGTTTTGTATAGTCAATGATTTGTATAGTCAAGGTTTTGTATAGTTAAGGTTTTTGTATAGTTAAGGTTTTTGTGTAGTTAAAGTTTTATAATCTTAAGGTTTTTGTATAGTTAATGTTTTGTATAGTTAAAGTTTTTATATAGTTAACGTTTTTTTATAGTTAGGGTTTGTATAGTTAAGCTTTTTGTATAGTTAAGGTTTTTTATAGTTAAGGTTTTGTACAGTTAAAGTTTTTGTATAGTAAGGTTTTTTATAGTCAAAATTTTTTTATAGTTATGGTTTTGTATAGTTAAAGTTTTTGTATAGTTAGGTTTTTATAGTTAAGGTTTTGTATAGTTATTTTCATGTCATAGATATAAGAGGTCATGATAAAGTTATAGTAATTATCATTATTAACGACATAAATTATTTTAAATAAAATCCAGTCAAGGAAAATTAGTGAAAGACAATTTATTTTGCTTTACCTCCCTATCTGTAACGAATTTGTTTTAACAACAACCAAAAAAAAAAAACTTAATATTTAATAAAAAATTATAAGCCTTTAAATTTGTATAAATATCGATTCTAAGCAAAGGAGCCATATGTTACAAACTGACTAAACAAATATGGCTACTTTGAATCAGAATCAGTATTTATGTAAAGTTTAAAGACTTATAATTTCTATTAGTTTGCAGTCCGGTGTTGCCCAGTCATACAATATGCTTAAACATGATATTTTAATTAATTCGGATTGCATATGTATTATTATAGAATCAATCCTCAATTGATTATTATATATTACAAAGAATAATTTGCCCGGTGGACTAATTCGCACAACAACAACAAAAAGTAATTAAAATATAAAAAATAATAATGATAATGTCGTTCACCAAATTCTTTCTGTGTTTACAATATGATGTCAGCTGATATTTGGGCTTGGCGACAAATGCCCTGGAAAAGTCACTTTTGATTAATGTTTAGTTTTAAAATATGCAAACAAAAGAAATGATTTGCTGCAATTTTAAAGGTACATCCGAGCTTGAATCATTCAATCTGTAGTTGAATGCTCTGTCTCTAAACCATATCTACAGATTATATTGAATCTGTTATTTTTAAGATTAAATTATTTGCTGAAATTTTATGATCTTCCTTGGCCGGTGTAATATAAAATATTCCCCTGTAAATATTATTCTTTTTTGATCTATGAGAGAGAAAAGTTACTTTTAAGATCGAATTTTTTCGATTTTCGATACTTATCGAGTGCATTTCTGTACAAAACATATCTAAGAACACTGCCAGACATATAAATTTACATTTGCGCGAAATTTGCAAAAGATAAGTTCAGCCATTTCGGAACCTATGAGGAAGGAACTCTCACACGCACACAAGGTGACTTTGATAAAATAGTAGAGATTAAATATTTTTTATGCAAATATGTCTAAAATGATTAAGTAAAGCAAAATAAATTGTTTTTGACTAATTTCACAACTGTATCTTATTAAAAATTATTTACGTCACTAATAGTAATGATTACCAAAATTATATTTTGAGTGATTATTTATACATCAGCGCCATTGCTAACTTTTATATCTTATCAGCCCTATCATACATGCGAAATACAGGTAATAATAAACATGTTTAGGAAAGAAAAGCCTTTAGTCTGAAGACATTAACAGGTTTTTAGCCTTTAAAAAGAGTGCAAATGAATTATTAATGCTGCGATAATGTTAGTGATTAATTAAAGATTATTAATCATATTATGTACATTCTTCGGACTAATGTTCTCATCTTCAGCGTTATTTTCACAATATTTCAGTCAAAGTAACTTCTCACCTTCTTCAGGTGTATCTTCTCAAACACAGGAAAATTTCTGTCGTACTTGGGAATCTGCACACAATTTTTACCAACAATTCGACAAGGAAGTCAGAATTTACACCGACCGAAACGTTTTGAAAATGCCACTCAAGATAAGAACAGTAGTTTGAAGAATTGAAATATTACAAATAATCAATTCTCATGTCAAAAATTCAAAATATAAATATTATCATAACAAAAGAATGAAAACAAAAAATACCAATTTTGATTGACAACTCAACCTAGTTTTATCTTTCTCTAGCTTTATTTTGTTACAATAAACAAAATACTTTTTATCCCCCCCTCCTGGCTAAAAATAACTTTATATTTGAGATTATTCAAAGTTCCAATTATACCTAAATAAGTTGTGGACTGTAAACACAAACCATTTTGTTTCTTTCTAAAAGACACTGGCACCTTGATTTCAGCGTGAAATTCTTTCTATGAAAAAGATAAAACAAGATGGAACAGGGTTCATGATAAGAAACTCTAGACATAACGATTGCCCAGACTGGCTCCACTTCTTCAGAAGAAGACTGATCGCTGTTAGATATACAATAATAACAGTGACTGAGGTCTCTAGTAGAGAGGGAATGTCACTGTGTGCTTACAATAAAAGAATGCAATGTTAACACGGCTATTTGTAGTAAGAATGCAAAAACATATGAGGAATTATCTTTAGTGGTGGTGGTAGTAGTAGTAGTAGTAGTAGTAGTAGTAGTACTAGTACTACTACTACTAGCAGTAGTAGTAGTAGTAGTAGTAGTAGTAGTGACATAGGACAACATTGATATCAGTGATTAAGTGTGGGGATTCCCAAATGGAAAGAACTTAGCACTCCTTTCCCCTCTTCCCGAGGCAGAGGAGTAATTTGAAGTAAAAAAAACCCTAAAAACTAATGTATTCTATTTCTTTATTTGATAAAAGTATGTTCTTTTTTCTGCTTCTACATCTGTTTATCTAGCATAAGGGTGATCGACTGGTTTATTGAAAAGGCACTGTGGGTTGATCGCATGCCATTGAAGAAAAAAAAACGTTGGTTCCAACCTAACAGTGACATGTGACCTAGGTATGGTAGAAAATATAAAAAAAAATTGTTATACCCCACCCCCTTAATTAGAAACAGTGCTTACATTATTATAAGTCAGGAATTGGCAACTCGTTTGACCCCCGCCTGCAGGCTGCGTGTTATAATGACAAGTCGCCTTGGGCTGGAGAAAGGTCATTAATAAAACATTAAGGAAAAATTATACATGAAAATCCCTGTCATAGTAAATATTTAAAACCATAATGAAAATAAACATCAAGAAGTCAGAAAACAAAAAAAAAAATCTAACAAAAATTAGCTTTTCGTCAAGGAACATCAATATTCTGGACAGTTAAAAAATTAACTGAACTGAAATGGCTGAAATTATAACGTGTATGTTTGAAATCGTTATTAAAAACTGTACCAAACACGAAACACATATATCCATACATATGAGTACAAATAGTGGAAAACATATACACTTACCTACGTACACATTCAGTATCATCGACACATTCATGAGTCATGTATGTATAACGCACATATGTTTAACTGTCTTTAGATTTCTGCTTCCTCATATGTTAGTCCCTCCATAGCCTCGTTCCTTTCGCTTCTGTTATCTTTTAATGTAGCCAAGGGTTATTACAAATATGTATCCATTATTTGACATAATATATATATGCTATAATCGCGTTGACACACCGGTTCTCATCAGATCACCGAAATTAAGCAACGTTGAGCCTGGTTAGTACCAGATGGGTGACGATTTGGAAATTCTATGCACTCTATGTGCTCTCCGCTTATCTCGGCATTTGTTTCCAGTCGTCCTGTACACTTGCCACCGGTATTTAACAATGTTGATTCAGGAAAGGTGTGGTTAGAGATTGTGCACCTCCTGCCACAAATTTTCACGTGCAGGTACCCCTTCGTGGGTATCCATAGTCTGTCAAAGACTGAAGGAGCCTGTATCCATTATTTGACATTAAACATAGGCAATGCGACAGTAAATAAGTCTCATGGAAGATAACTGGCAAATGGTTTAATATTTTTAGTACACTGAGATGTGTAGCGATTCTTTAGAAAATGACATATAATAAACTTCACTTGAAGATCGACGATATAGCTAAATTGAGAAGGGTTGATAGATTTGCAAATTCACATTTAATCACAAATGTTGACTATACATGAAAATAATTTAGATCAATAACAGATGATTATAGTAGTCAAATATATTATTTATTCAATTGTCGGAATCATATCTTCTATAATATAAATTTCACCTGTCTGTTTAAATGTATGTATATATGTTTGGATGTCTGCCTAAAACGACGAATTTTCACGAGATTTATATCGTTTTGAAGCTCGAATCCTCGGACGACAAATATCGAAAAATTGGCTAAAAACATTAATTCCTTCACCCTCAACTGGGCACTTTTCTACAGGGAGGGGTCGCTTTTTTCATCGATATTTTCGAAAGTCATTCCCTCTTTTCGATTGACTAGCCTTAATTTAAATTTGGCTACTTCCGATTTGGCCATGGACGCAACGGCAAAGATATCATTTTTTTTTTCATGTTCTTTTCTTCCTTTGTGGTACGGGTTCGAGCCTGCCTGCCTACTATAACTTTTTTTGTTTGCTTGATTTTTTTGGTTAACACACATCTCCAAACACTCGGGTAATGACGGGAACCCAGGCTAGTTTGTTTATAAATACATAGCAGCACCGTAGCGCAAACAACAACCAAAGAATTAACGGCAAGTTTCTTGATTTTTTATTAATTGAGAATGTTTCAATATTTGGTTTTAACTTGTTGATTCTAAAATTAAGATATTATCAAGATGGGTTTCAGTCAATTTTGTTCTCAAATTGTTCTTAATTTGCTTTAATTTTGAAAGAAATTGTTCACTTTGATGGGTTCTTCCAAACAAAGTTGCCAATTTTTTGCGTAATCACTAATTTGAAATACTTTCCTCTTGGAAAATATATTTTGCGTCTGGATTACATTCACAAATAGCCCTGAATCCTGTGGTTTCTTTGCTTGTAATGATAGGAAATGAATATAATTTTTATTTCTAAGTTGATGTTCCCACTACATAAGTTTTATTTCAAATGCAACAGTATGATTATACATCATTTATAAGCATAGTTTTACCCCGAAGCAATAAATTTACAGGATTCAAATGAATCACTACAGTGAATGCTAAATTTGCAAGCCAATGAGAATCTCGAATATGTGAACTATCCATAAGTTGACTTTCGAGAAATATTCATCTGTATGTAAATGAAATATACATCTTTATGTAAAGCAAGTACTTGTTTTAACAACGATTCTCAGCTAAGCCAGCGTACATCACGGAAATATGCAAAGTCGACATATTCTGCTTGAGTATAAACAAGAATTGTTTAAATATTTGATTATTCAATCCATGAATCAGATTCAGAATTTTAAAAACAACATCCATACCGTTTTTAAACTTCGACGACTTGGCTCACAATGTCTTTTGATGGATAATTCAATAATTTTTTACAAGTTTATGAGGTTTTCTCTATATTTCTGTATTAGTGCAACAAATCCCTTTTTTCCCTACCATTTCTGGAGCACCATCAGTTTAATACGAATACCCTTTGAGAAATCAAATTTCATTTCTGTCATCATTTTTAACAAAGCTTCAAAAATATCACACAAAAATATCACAATTCCTTAACTGAATAAACTCTTCAAAAACATGAAAAGTAGAAGTCACTCCTTGCACAAAGGCAACAAGTTGTGTAGTCAACCTCGTCGGCCGCAATGAAAAAGATAGTAATTTACTGCAGGCATACACAGTGGCGTAACAGCAGTTTTTGCCGCCTAGGGCGGTCGGAAATCCCCCCCCCCCGCTCGCATATAATTACTGTTTTGTCTCCCACCCCCACCTGCTGGCATATAATTACCTGTTCTGCCCCCCCCCCCTGCTGGCATATAATTACATGTTTTATCAATAACTCTATCAAAATTCACTCTATCGACAAGTTCCCTCTCTATTGAGAGGATTGCCAAGTCTGTAAGCCTTGTCTGGCTCATTTTTGATCGAAAGTAGTTTTGTATGTTTCAGTCTCGAGAAAGAGCGCTCACAGCTGGTAACGCTAATAGCTCAGGTAAGGAAAATGCGCAGCAAGATCACAATATTAGGGACGGAATCCCCAAAGGTGGTATCTTTGTATAAAGTTCAAAAGTTCAAGAGGGCCATAGATTTTGTCTTTTCCTGAGGATTTCACAAAATACTGTAATCTCTTCCTTTTGGCAAAGTATTTATCTTTTTCTATATCTTCATCAACTGACAATCATAATTATCCAAGCTGACAATCATAATTATCATCAAGCAGATTTGATGGTGTAAGAAAAGCGTATTTACTTGCAAGATTGTGAACTTGTTGAAATCTGCAAGATATTTCTTCAGTCCACCTGTCTGTGACAGACAGCATTTCCCGTCTCAACTCAGTATGAAACTCTATTGCTGTATCAGTCAATCGTTCACCAACCATTCGTTTCTTTTTGCGGATATGATGCTCCATGCTTATCCCCATTTCAGAGCAGAGTTTTTTTTGACTCGTCTATTGCAGTGTCCACCATCTTTTCTCTATTCTGAAGAAGGCAATCTCTCAACACCGTCAGCCTGACAGAACTTTGTTGCAGACCCAGCCTCTTTTCTTGAAGATACCTCTGGGCATCATTGATTTCTGGGAGGATAGTTTTCCAAAAGCTCAGAAATAAAAGAAACGGAAACGACAATACCAAGTTGAAAATTAAAGATGCTTCTGATCTTGTGGCTGCATTTTCTCCTTCTTCTGTGAGCTGTTCCAGGACAATGAAGACTTCCAATAATTTTTTACCACATCATTTACAGCATCTGCTCGACTACTCCATCTAGTTTCCATAATCCGCTTGAAACAATATGCTTGGTTGGTGGCTACATTTTTTAACACAACATTTAATCATCGTAACTTAAATTTTTCGTCCCCATTTTATAATTTCTGTAGATTTTGTAGAAATTTAAAATGAAATTATAACTAAGTATAACTAATTACTTTATTCGTAAATTGATTATGATTTGATAATTAACATGTAAGATTTTTGATGTAAAAGTTTTTAGTCACAATTTTATTTTAAAACATATGTCTGCAAATGTTCTATGTATTTAATTATTTCATTAAAATTAAATGAAAATTAAAGAAATTCTTTTATGTAAATCAATTTAATTTCCGACTTTACTTTAATATTCTGCATTTGCTACACGCAATAAATTAATAAAAAATACTTATTGGCATCATTATTTAGTTTAAATGTTTATTTTTTTATAAAAGTAAATAAGAGAATAAAAAATGAAATTTACTTATTACATCGTGTATTTTTTAAAAACTTTTGAAACTATTAAAAATTACCATACAGTTAATTGGGAACTGTTTAAATTACTTCTGGTAGGGTGTTGAGAGAAATCCTTGAATTAATAGCATATTTTTCAGATTTATTTTACAAACCCATAACTGCACATGCACATACAACTGTGTTAAATGCTACAAAACTCTAGCAAGTAAGAAAGGGGATAAAAATGAGTGGAAAAGCTGGATCAAGTAAAAAGCCGAAGACCTACCTCTACCATATGGAGTGGTTGGAGGACTTCTTTTTCACAATGTTATTTTCGAAATGTGTTTGCCTCATTTGTCTTTAATGAAGAAGCGAAATGTGGAGCACCATTTTCTGACGATTCATAAAAACTATGACATCAAGTGGCCTTCGAAAAACGAGCTAAGAAGGAGAAAGATGAAGAAACTAAAATCCCAGCTGTTTGGACAGCAGCCATCTTTCTCCCAGCTAAGTTCAAAAATAAGGACAGCCACTGAAGCATCAGTCCAGGTGAATTACTTCATCATTAAAAACAAGAAATCCTTCAAAGATGGAGAGATGGTAAAAGAAGCATTTATTGAAGCAACTGACTCACTGTTCCAAGACTTTAAAAACAAAACAGAAATACTAGCTTCGATCAAAGCTCTTCAGCTATCAAGAAATACAAGGCACAGTGAAGCCATGGCTGAGGATTTGATCCAGCAACTTTGGAAGGACATGGCAGATTGTGAGTGTTTCTTACTGCAGTTGAATGTGTCTATAGTCATGAGTGACACAGCACAATTGTGCATTTTTTATTAGAACAGTGTTTGCTGATATGACTGCAAAAGAGGAGCTGTTAACAGTACTATTCATGAAAGAATAAACGTGAGGAGAACACATATTTCATTCTTTCAAAAACTTTATTGAGAAAACCCAGCACCCATCACAACAGATAGCGCACCCGCGATGGTTGGCCGCTTGAATAGATTTAGCAGCAATTGTAAAAAAGACAATGATTTTCCGAACTTCCTCATTCATCACTGTATTATATACCAACAAGCATTAAGTGTAAAAATGCTCAACACGAAAGAGATTGTGACAACAAAGATCGTCTGTTCTATTCAGGCGAGATCTCTTCTGTTCTGTGCACATATGAGAGAAGGTTGAATGCGATCACTCTGAGCTGTTGTTTTACATTGATGTGAGATAGCTAAGTCGAGTGAAATTCCCGCAAAGATTTCGAGAGCTCTTGCCAGAAATCAAGGAGTTTTTCTCTGAAGGTAAACATGCAGATGATAACCAATTAAATGACCATCAGTGGCTGCTGGACTTTCGATTTTTAACTGATATGAACCACATATTGAATGACCTTAATCTAAAGCTGCAAGAAAGAAAAAAAACTGTAATCTGTTGCAATATTTTGGGCTTATAATGGGGTATATATTTAATTGCCGCCCACATCGGAAATATTTGGCACAAGGCCTGGAAAGTGGGATACCCGCAGGCTCCCCTAAAGGAGGGGCACTCCTGCAATTTTAAAAATTGCCTGAGTAACCCCGTCGGCATTCCCCGGTCGGGGCACCTCAGGCAGCAAGCAATAAACTTGCCCCACCGGAAAGCCCGGTGGCAAGGCCTGGGAGAGTGGACCTCCTAGGTATTACCCAGGCGGTGTACCTCAGTCCAACAGGTGCTGGGCCGGTTCCCAGCCCCTCACCTGTTGGGCTGAGTGTCAAGTGACGAATCCTTGACATGTACTACCCTGTCTCCATGCAGGCGAAGCCGCTAGGAGACACATCCCATCATAAGAGGTTTATAATGGGGTAAGTATTTATTTTCGGAAAATATTTACAGCAAAAAATTTTCAGAAAAATTTGGCACAAGGCCGAACATGGGGGAGGGGGAAGGGCGGTCTTCCTTGACTAAAGCTAACTAATCTAACCTAACTAGTTCCTACATTTACTCTACTTTCACCACAATACCACATTCATACTATACATCCATCAGCGTATATATCCTTCGTCGTTCACCATAAGAACATCATACCATGATAAACTAATTAAAACCCATAAGAAAAAGGGGGGGTTTGGGATATAAAAATTTTATAATACAGAAAAAAGAATGATATATACAATGTTAGTAACAAAAGACCCCCTTGTTACTAATCTGTGGCAGGTGCACTGATTCGCCAGTCGAAAAGGTGATGCGGGTCCGAACGCTTTATTTCCACACCTCTTACGAAAACTTCGAAAGGAGACCCGCATCTCTGGCGAATCAAGCGATCTGTCACCTAAATTGGGGAGGGAACGGGGCTTTAAACAAAAAAAAAAACAAAAAAAAAAACGGGACAAACTTAAAAAGGGCCTAATGATCTCTATCATACACTAGTTAAGTTATGAACACAGGAGTCTAAAAAAATGGTCCTAACCTAGCCTAAACCGTGACCTACTCTGGATTTTAAACGAGTCAGGGCTGACGTTCGTTTCTGTTACCCAAAATTCTTTTCCTAAGGGACATCCAAGAACCAGTCAAGACTTGCTTCTCTCACCCGACACACACGCGCAACTGGCACCCACCTTTCAACAAAGTCTGACGAAGAGAGTCTAACTCTCTCGGCCTTGATACGACTCCTCAAATGATAACGGAAGATTCGTATAAGGTCGAGGGGAGCGGAGTCCTCAGATCCGTAGACCACTCTCATACGTGTTTTCCAAATAACACCTCTCATAACTGCTAGCAAGGTCAAACACAATTCTTTTCTAATCCTATCCGTTGTCGGAGCCCAATTGCTACATACATTGATAGGAACCAAAGTTAATGACGATATGTTCAGTATGCGAACCATGAGACCTGCAACAGACTCAATCAGCGGCACCACAATGCGACAGTAGACGAAGGCGTGACATAAAGTCTCGACCTCATCGCCACATCGCTTGCAAATAGGCGAAGTTGCCAAGCCAGCTGAGTGAAGTCTCTTACCTACCCAGAGAGCATCCCGAATTACCAGCCAGGTCAACGATGCCTCGTCATTAGTGAGGCATCCCGACCCAGGCGCCCAAGGCCAGATTGAGCGGAGCTGTCCCTTCGTCAAAGGGAGCCCCTCACCAATAACATCCCTTACGGATCCCCTCACTAGTACCCGATATAATGCCTTTTGGGACAACAGCAGAGCGTTGGAGAGGCTTTCCTTAACTCTAAAGAGGAACTTCAGCGCGCGCCGGCACTCGCGGTAGAAGGGGCATTCACCTCGGGGCAACCTGTGTGCCTCCCCCTGAGACTCGTGCACCCCTCTCAAAGCCGGAAAGGCTTTCTTGGTGTCCTCCATCCAGAGGGCACCGTCTTACCTATCTTGTGTGCACATTCGATCTAGGTAGTAGAGCCGTAATGTGTGGAGCCGAATCTCCACGTTTGGCATACCTAGACCGCCTTCAGAAGGATGTAGGTAGCAGACATCGCGACAGACCATAGGGGCCCTTCCAAGCCAAAGAAAGTTGAAAAGAGCCCTCTGCAAATAAAGCAGTGTATCTGACAGGATTGGAAGCACTGATAGACGATAAATGAAGATTGGATAGATGTGGGTATTACACACTTCCGCTCTCCCCTTTAATGAAAGGTTTCTACTGATCCACAGCGCAGCTGCGGATCGGACCGCTTTCAGAACCTCCGACCAATTTTTCTCCAGCTGGAGGTCAGGACCAAACCAGACGCCGAGTATCTTGCAAGGCCCGTCGCTCCAACTAAAGGGTCCCTGAAGGGGCATACCCCTCCAGGCACCGATGCGCAAACCCGAAGACTTGTCGCAGTTAATTTTGGCCCCTGTTACCGTTTCATACAATCTGATTTCTACACCGACGACACTAATCTCAGCACTGCTCGTTACAAGCACAGTTACGTCGTCGGCGTAGGCGGAGTACTTTACCTGGGCATCCGCACCTGGCAAAGTGATTCCGCGTAGGACCGGGTTCACCCTTAGCTTGCGCAGAAATGGCTCTATTGCAAGCACATACAGCATGGGTGATAACGGGCACCCTTGACGAATAGAACGTGACAAACTGAAGGGTCTCGACCTCCTCCCATTTACTTCTACCATCACCGCGGGGTTAGCATAGAGAAGATGAACCCACGAGCGAAATTGCGGGCCAAAACCAGCCGCCGACAAAACAGCCCCCAAGTATCGATGATCAACCCTATCGAAGGCTTTGGACTGATCTAAATTGATCAGCGCGGCCTCAGTGTCGACTTTTTCTATCATCAGGCGTATCGTGTGCAAGTTATCCTGGATTGTCCTGCCCTTCACGGCACACGTTTGCTCGAGGCTAACTAGACGAGCCAGGACAAGCTGCAGATGATTTGCGAGAATCTTGGCCAAAATCTTTAACTCTGCGTTAAGCATCGTTAAGGGCCTGAAATTACCTAACCCATCCCCACCATCTTTGCTTTTACGAACAAGCTTTATCACACCCATGGTAAAGTACTTGGGGATTGAGCCGTTCCTAAACCATGAGTTAAACAAAACCGTCAGCAAAGGGACAAAGATGTGCGACAACCTCGAATACACTTCGTAGGGCAGACCATCGATCCCCAGAGACCTATTGAGGCCGACCCGCTTTAAGGTTTCAATGACTTCATCCTCCGTTATGCCACCTTCGCACCTAGCCGCTTCGGTCGTCGAAAGACGAGAAAAGTCAGCCAAATAGGTGTCGAACTGTTCTAATGACAGACCGGGTTCCATGGAAAAAAGCTCCTGGAAATGAGATCTAAACGCCTCCAGCACACCCTGGTTTGTGGTCACGGTACGCCCGTCCGGCAATGTGACATGAGCGATGTGCCTATCGGCCGCTTGCCTCAGCTCCTCTGCACGCAGTTCAGCGGCCATGTTTGTTGCTTCCTGGGGCATTCTTTTTATCCTAGCCCTAATCGCTAAAGCTTGGTGCTCCTTTTCAGTAAGGGAGGCAAGCTGAGCCTTAATTAAATTAACGCTAGCACTATCCCCCTCCTCCACCGCCCGATCTAATCTAGATTCTAGTGTCGCTTTAGCTGCTCTAGATTCTAGGTTGAGTCTTTTGCTAAAATTGGCAGAAAAGGACCTAATGGATTCCTTAATTTTTACCCACCACCTATTCCCTATAATTGCCCCCATCAGTTCCCGCTGTATGGTTAGTAATAGCCCTTCCCGGAAGCCCTTCACATCGAATAACGACGTGTTGAGCTTCCAGTAACCGGCTAATCTAGGCTTAGGTCTATCTAAGTTTACCCGTACACGGACAAGTCTGTGATCCGAGTAAACTATGTTGTGGAAACTTGGACAATTCAATACCCCTACATCGACTCTCCTAACTAAGAACCGGTCGATATAACTCGAGAGCTGTACCGAACCGGAGCCGCATCTACCTGTCCAAGTCCACACTAAGTCACGGGGCTTTTCATTTCAGAATTTGTCGATAAGATCAAACTTATCCACAAATTCACGAAATAAAACAGCATCCCGATCTCTGTTAGTACCCCTAGTAGGTAACCCAAAACGATCTAACTCGGGATCCAGGACCGCGTTCCAGTCTCCCGCTAAGATAACCGTTCGAGAAGTATCCATGAACTGCTCGATTCGCCGAAAAAAGGCAGCCAGCTCAACGTGGCTATTGGGCGCATAAACCTCAATAAGACGTAATGCCCTACCCTTTATGGTAACATCCAAAACGCATAGTCTCCCCTCTGTATCCATATAGCACGGGTCACACGACGCATCTAGAGACCTTTTAACTAGCCAAGAGACCCCTCTAGAGTGAGAATTAAAGTACGCTGAATAATCCTTAAAGGTCTTATACAGCGCACGTAAATGGTCACCAGGAATAAAATGGGTTTCCTGCACACAGCAAATATCCACTCCGAGGTGCCGCAGGTCCAAACTCAAGCGCCATTTTCGCGAGTGGGCCCTTAGCCCTCGGACATTCACACTTGCAAGCTTGACATCCATGATTGTGCCTTAGGGTTGAGTACCAGAAACGAACATCGCGGTCGTGAGCGTGCCGACAGCTCTCGTGAGGGAATAGGTACCCATCGCAGTATCGATGAGTCCGTCACGAGAGATACCGCCGACATGCAGAGGATAGGTTAATTTGGCTATCCTATACAGGGAGGGGTGCATTTTTACTGGGACCCTCCCAACACAACATTTTTTTAAATTTTTTATATCAGTATCTCTAAAAACAACTAGGGGAGGAGAAACGTTAAAAGTCTGATTTGCTTCCTCAAGCATTGACCACAGGTCCCTTGCTTCTTCCTTTTTCCTTATTACTGTCAGTAACCTTTTTGCTTTAGGGAAGTTTGTGGGTATGTCAATGAGTTTCCCACCTACCTCTTTAAATTCAATCAGCTTGGACATATCAACCCCTTTAAAGTTTTTGTGATTGTTTAGGGCTGCGTTATTGATAATGCATATGTCTTTTCCCGGGAGGTGGAGGGTTTTTTTCCTTTCTAGGGAGGGGATTTTTTCAATCTCCATGGCCGTGTGTGTGTTGGAGGATGATTTTACAGGTGAGGCAGAAGGAGTAATTGAGGTGGAGGGAACAGGAGAAGCTGGTTTGCTGTTTTTTGCCATCGGGCTAAGAGGAATTAACTTGGGAAGTTTATGGGGAAGAGGAGATGTGACAGGAGGGGGCATTCTACCTGGAGAGCGAGTTTTTACTTTTGTTGGAGACTGTGTGTTAGGGTTGGTAGGGAGTTTAGGGCTTTGTTTTGGGGGAAGGGGTTGTGATTTACAAGGGGAGGGAGGGGGAGATTTTGATGTTTGTCTTTGAGCGTCAAGTTTTTTTTTAAGTTGCACGATTTCAATGTACTTGGCTTTGCCTGGGTCGTTTTTTAACATGGCCTCCTCTCTCATATTTTCAAGACTCAGACGTCCAGGAGTTTTTTTACCTGTGGCGATTTGCCATGGTTCTCCTTTAAGTAATCCATCTGGGGTGTCATTATTAGTCTTTTCATGGGGGAGGGGGTTGGAGTCATTAACTGAGCGTGGCATTCCCAAATGCTGACCAATTCTTGTTTTGGGGTTCACAGGGTTTTTTTTAAGGGGGCACTCTGAAGTGAGGTGACCAATTTCACCACAATTCCAGCAGGTTGGCCTCCTGCCTGCTACGATGATGGGTATTTTCTCCTCTCCTATTTCGAGGAAAAATGGTATGTTGATGAAGTTGTCTTTATCTAGCAAAATGTCAAAAGACCAAATGCCGTGGAATTCATCTACTTGAATAGATATTATTTCTCCGTATTTAAGGAAAAAGGCTCCTATTTGTTCCCCTTCTACATAGTGTGGGACGTGGAAAACGGAGACAGTCGTTCTCCGTTTACCCATGTATTCAGTTCTTAGTATGTGGTTTTGCGTGATAATCTCTTTTTGGGATAATGCTAAACATTCCTCCGCCGAGTTTAGCAGAACACTCCAAGTGTTATATCCCTTGCATTTTATAATGCGTAGGGGTCTGACGCCAGTTGAAGCCAATAGGTTAATAATAATATCTGCTGTGGCTCTTATTACTCTCTTGGTTTTCCGATCTACCACGAATAAGGTTAAACATCTCTTCTGTATTTCCTGTAATTTGGCTAGGTTTATGGTTATCCCAGTTTCTGTAACATACTCCAAGCATTGTTTTGCTTTCTCTATAAAGTCCTTGACGTTAATTTCAACTTTTGGTGGTTTCTTCCATGTGTTGTTGGTCTCAGCAGGTGTAGTATATTCTGCTTCCATAGTGTCGACTACAACAGGCGTCTGGCTCGCAGAAGCGGCCATAGCCGAACCGTTTAAAAACGGTTAAAAAGTTATAACTGTTATAATTAACAGTAAAAACAGTAGGAGGGGGAAAAAGTTGTGTAGAAAAAAAAAAATCCGGCTCAGTGAAGAGGAAGAAAAGGAAAAAGACAGAGAGGAGATAACAGACTTACAAAATAATCACAGCGTAGACAATCCCACACAGTCGGACGATTCTATTTAGAAACGATGCTGCTAAGAACTGACGAATCAAATTAATTCACGTTGTGCTACAAACCAATCAGGAACCAGAATTGCTTCATAAATATTAAACCTTTTCTGGTGCAATTTCACATGTTCTTTCCCGGGTTTCGACACGGTAAGAATATTTTGTTCTGTGGAACTGTCTACTACAAACAAGTAACCTACCAGGACTTGTGTGTAACAGCGAACCATCTGAAGCTCAAAGTGGCTTACACTTCTACAGGTTATGGGCCCAGCGTGCGTCTTTATTTCGATGGATCCGAATCAAAGTTCGAATTGTGGCAAGTTAAATTTCTGGGATATCTACGAATCCAAAAGCTACACAAAGTACTAGAAACACAACCTGAAAACAGAAACGACTCCGACTTCATTGAAAAGAACGCAACTGTCTTTGCGGAATTAATACAGTGTTTAGATGACTGAAGTCTATCACTGGTAATGAGAGAAGCCCTGGACGACGGCTGCAAAGCATTAAACATATTGAGAGAGCATTATTTATCGAAAGGAAAACCCAAAATTATTTCTTTATACACTGGACTGACCTCTCTAAAACGAATGGAAGCCGAAACTGTTACTGATTATATTATAAGAGCCGAGACAACTGCAAATTCTTTAAAAATGTCTGGTGAAGTTATAAGTGACAGTCTGTTAATTTCCGTGTTCCTTAAGGGATTACCGAGTGATTTCAAGCCATTTACCACCGTGATAACCCAGAAAGAAATACCCATGCCAGGAATAAAAAACGCAACTTTGCCAAAAGCAGAGTTTCCAATGTAGATACAGGATTCAAAATGGCGACTACATTAAAAATGTAGAGAGCTCTGTTAGCGAACATACATTTTTATTTTCGTGTACATTTGATGCGTCAACAAGCAATAATAATTTTCTTGTCGGTTGTGGGGCCACGACACATGTGATTACAAAGGAATCTGATTTTATCAATTTTGATCCCAACTTTAAGCAACAAAATCATTTTGTAGAACTGGCTGACGGGAGTCGAGTCAATGATATCGTTTTGAAAAGAGGCAATGCGAAAATCTCGCTAAAGAACAATAAGGGTGAACTGTGTTTCGGTATTCAGGAGAGCGCTCTTCTGGTCCCAAAATTTAAACAAAATATATACGCAACAGGTGCTTTAACAAAACACTATCTAAAACTCCATATGAATCTTTCTGCGGTAAAAAAAAAAAAAAAAAAAAAAAATTTAAGCAGAATGCATATATTTAGTTCAACTTGCTTTGCATATATAGAGAAAAAGAGTAAATTGAATATTAAAGCTGACAGAGGTATATTTCTTCGATACGATAAAAACAGTCCACCCAATTTAATATTTTTTCCCGAAAAAAATAAAATAAAAAGAATCCGGTGTGTAAAATTCACAGACATGTTTAATTGTAAAGACGAAAACCCGTCATATGAAGAGGATGAAATTATATTACGTCAAATAATTAGAACAAACGAAAACAATAAAAATGACGGAGGCGAGAGTGTCCATGATGATGATGATGATAATGATGATGATAATGATGATAAAGTCGAGATATGCCGAAAGAAATAGAAGACTACCCGATTTTTTGGGGGGTCGACAATATAGAAGATTATCAAATCGACTATTGCTATTCAGTGGAAAATGCCATTTCGTAGAAAACGAGAGATCTAGGTATATGGATATAAAATGCCATTTCGTAGAAAACGAGATAAAAAAGAAATCCATTATTTTGAATTACATATCATCAGAACAAAATATCGCTGATGTATTTACGAAACCGGCGACACGGATAAAGCTACAACGTTTTTCTCAAAACTTGTAGGTGAATTCGACTGAATAATTTTTTTTTTCACTGCCCTGTATGTATATAGATTTCTATATATTAAAAATACATACCAGCGAAGTTCCACTTATGAGAAGGCTATTACTTTTTTGCATGAATATCAGCGGAAAACCCTAGGGATAATGCTCAGTATATAGATTTCTATATAAAAAAAAAATAATAAAATAAAAATAAAAAGAAGAAAAACAAAAAATCTTTGTAATTTTCCTTTTTGACGTTTGAACACAATTAAAAATGGCGTCTTTTTAAATGCTAAAATTCTAAGACCCAAATGATTTCTAATTTTTGTTATGTCTAAGTAAATATAAAAATATATATTTATTTTTGAGCAGAACAAAGACAAGGGACTTCCCCATTATAAAAAAATAGGGAGGATGTTGCAATATTTTGGGCTTATAATGGGGTATGTATTTAATTGCCGCCCACATCGGCAATATTTGGCACAAGGCCTGGAAAGTGGGATACCCGCAGGCTCCCCTAAAGGAGGGGCACTCCTGCAATTTTAAAAATTGCCTGAGTAACCCCGTTGGCATTCCCCGGTCGGGGCGCCTCAGGCAGCAAGCAATAAACTTGCCCCACCGGAAAGCCCGGTGGCAAGGCCTGGGAGGGTGGACCTCCTAGGTATTACCCAGGCGGTGTACCTCAGTCCAACGGCCCCTCACCTGTTGGGCTGAGTATCAAGTGACGAATCCTTGACATGTACTACCCTGTCTCCATGCAGCCGAAGCCGCTAGGAGACACATCCCATCATAAGAGGTTTATAATGGGGTATATATTTAATTGCCGCCCACATCGGCAATATTTGGCTCAAGGCCTGGAAAGTGGGATACCCGCAGGCTCCCCTAAAGGAGGGGCACTCCTGCAATTTTAAAAATTGCCTGAGTAACCCCGTCGGCATTCCCCGGTCGGGGCGCCTCAGGCAGCAAGCAATAAACTTGCCCCACCGGAAAGCCCGGTGGCAAGGCCTGGGAGGGTGGACCTCCTAGGTATTACCCAGGCGGTGTACCTCAGTCCAACGGCCCCTCACCTGTTGGGCTGAGTATCAAGTGACGAATCCTTGACATGTACTACCCTGTCTCCATGCAGCCGAAGCCGCTAGGAGACACATCCCATCATAAGAGGTTTATAATGGGGTATATATTTAATTGCCGCCCACATCGGCAATATTTGGCTCAAGGCCTGGAAAGTGGGATACCCGCAGGCTCCCCTAAAGGAGGGGCACTCCTGCAATTTTAAAAATTGCCTGAGTAACCCCGTCGGCATTCCCCGGTCGGGGCGCCTCAGGCAGCAAGCAATAAACTTGCCCCACCGGAAAGCCCGGTGGCAAGGCCTGGGAGGGTGGACCTCCTAGGTATTACCCAGGCGGTGTACCTCAGTCCAACGGCCCCTCACCTGTTGGGCTGAGTATCAAGTGACGAATCCTTGACATGTACTACCCTGTCTCCATGCAGCCGAAGCCGCTAGGAGACACATCCCATCATAAGAGGTTTATAATGGGGTATATATTTAATTGCCGCCCACATCGGCAATATTTGGCTCAAGGCCTGGAAAGTGGGATACCCGCAGGCTCCCCTAAAGGAGGGGCACTCCTGCAATTTTAAAAATTGCCTGAGTAACCCCGTTGGCATTCCCCGGTCGGGGCGCCTCAGGCAGCAAGCAATAAACTTGCCCCACCGGAAAGCCCGGTGGCAAGGCCTGGGAGGGTGGACCTCCTAGGTATTACCCAGGCGGTGTACCTCAGTCCAACGGCCCCTCACCTGTTGGGCTGAGTATCAAGTGACGAATCCTTGACATGTACTACCCTGTCTCCATGCAGCCGAAGCCGCTAGGAGACACATCCCATCATAAGAGGTTTATAATGGGGTATATATTTAATTGCCGCCCACATCGGCAATATTTGGCTCAAGGCCTGGAAAGTGGGATACCCGCAGGCTCCCCTAAAGGAGGGGCACTCCTGCAATTTTAAAAATTGCCTGAGTAACCCCGTCGGCATTCCCCGGTCGGGGCGCCTCAGGCAGCAAGCAATAAACTTGCCCCACCGGAAAGCCCGGTGGCAAGGCCTGGGAGGGTGGACCTCCTAGGTATTACCCAGGCGGTGTACCTCAGTCCAACAGGTGCTGGGCCGGTTCCTGGCCCCTCACCTGTTGGGCTGAGTGTCAAGTGACGAATCCTTGACATGTACTACCCTGTCTCCCTGCAGCCGAAGCCACTAGGAGACATCCCATCATAAGAGGTTTATAATGGGGTATGATCCCACACAGTCGGACGATTCTATTTAAAAACGATGCTGCTAAGAACTGACGAATCAAATTAATTCACGTGCTGCTACAAACCAATCAGAAACCAGAATTGCTTCATAAATATTAAACCTTTTCTGGTGCAATTTCACATGTTCTTTCCCGGGTTTCGACACGGTAAGAATATTTTGTTCTGTGGAACTGTCTACTACAAACAAGTAACCTACCAGGACTTGTGTGTAACATCTGAAGCTCAAAGTGGCTTACACTTCTACACACATGATCAGCTCAGTTTAAGTATTCAAACGAAAAATGCAATATCTCTCCTCAAAGCTCCAACGCCATGATTTGGCAAATTTCTAGAACCTTGCAGCAGAACCTGTGCACAGCTTGACAGTGCACGCTACATAAATAGTTCGACAAATGCTTTTACGGCTGCTTTACTCAAGCCAGTCACTCTATTTATGTGCTCCGCTTTCCAGGAGGATGCTGAGGTCGTTTTACTCGCATGGAAAATTGCACACTGTTTCACCTGAACTCTTTTGGTGTGTTGAATGAGATTCTGACGCTTTAAGCTGACATTCAACTGAAGGCCAGAGCTTATAGACAATTCTGGAACTTACTTGCAGACAAGTACTCCAACATCAGAAAATGTGCCACCTTTTTTACTGCATTATTTGGCGCCAATTATTTCTGTGAGTCAGCCTTTTCTCACATAAAGATCATTAAGTCGAAATACTGCTCCACTATGATTGGAAGTCTGTTTAAGGCTGGTTATTAGCAGCTACTCTCCAAACTATGCATTCCCGACTGATTCCAATCAGTGTAAGTCATCAGAATAACAATGCACAGAGTTGTACTATGCAATATGGGTTGATGTTGTAGTGCAACGTGCACCTGCATATACTGTACATATAAAGAATAAGTCTCAATATATTTATGAATAATTTGTTTTGCCTTTTTAGTACGTGGTAGATCATTTTGACTTGGTCATGTCATAAGTAGCTCTCATGCTGAAAAAGTGTTTGCACTCCTGGTCTACCATATATATGTTCATATGTTTGTACATCTATATGTACAGGATTCCTTCCTAAACATATTAGTCGATCATTATGAATTCTGGAATACAGATGTTAGGTGCAAGGAGTCCAAATGTGGATTATATTTAGTGTAATTTAGTTATATACAAGGGGGATAAAATGAAATAGAAACCCTTTCTAAAAAAATTCAGATACCTTCAATGTTTGTAAAATTTTAACAATAGATATGAGGCATCAACTAATTAATATTTCCTAAATATCAGGGTTTTTTTTTTTTTTTTTTTTTTGAGCATTTTAAACACACCCTCCTAGTTACATATTTTAGATTTTCATTGATTTTTATCTAGATAACATACCCTGAATTTCATTTTCTTTTTATGATCCTCAAGCTTAAGCCTTAAATTTTAGGTTGAAAGTGGCGTAAAATATATTCTGTTTGGAGAATTAATTTTACCTATCCTGGGACGAGTATTCTTCTAGTTATCTATAATATAAATCTCATGTGTCTGTTTAAATGTATGTATGCATGTATGTATGAATGTATGTTTGTATGTTTCACAAAAACATTCAACAGAGGCGACAGATATTCACGAGATTGGTATCATTTTGAAGTTCAGACGACAAATATCGAAAAATTGGCCAAAAAACATTAATTCCTTCACTCTCAATTGGGCATTTTTCTACAGGGTAGGATCGCTTTTTTCGCCGATATTTTCGAAAGTCATCCCTCTCGTTTCCGGTTTGGCGATGGGCGCAACAGCTAACACGTCACGTTTTTTTTTTTTTTTTTTTTTTTTTTTCACATTTTTTTTCCTCCTTCACAGTATAGGTTCGAGTCTGCCTGCTTACTATCACTTTTCTTTTTTTATAAAATTGATCATTCAAGTTAACTTTTTTTTCTTTGGAATTTAAAATATTCGTCTGTTAAAAAAATAAATAAAAAATAATTGGATTACTTTATTGTTTTGATTATTTTACTCAAACAGTGTCATACATTTAAGCAATAATTTACTATTCAACTCTGGATTTTAACTGAATATCAAATGAAAATTAATTATAAGAACCCTCCCCCCCCCCCAAAAAAAAAAAACTGGGTCAGTGTTTGTTACTTTATCCATATACTAAGGTCAATCGGCCTGAACTTTGATATCAGTATGTTAATGCATAAACATATTGTTTCTGTTATTCATTATAGTTTTGAGATTATTTGTTTTCATTTCAAAAACATTTTTGCTCTCCATTTGATATCATTTTATTTTGTCTTTTTAAACTATTAAAGATTATCAAAATTGATTAAATACATCTACCAATATTAGTACTACAATATTAAATGCGTATACTACTATTAGTGTTTCAAGATTAATTAAATATATCAACTACTATAAATGTTACAATATTGATTAAATGCATCTACCGCTATTAGTGCTACAAGATTGGTTAATTACATTTACCACTATTAGTGTTGAAAGATTGATTGAATACATCTACCATTATTGGTGTAAGAAAATTGATTAAATACATATACAACTATTAGTGTACCAAATTAATTAACTATTTAATTAGCACCTATAACTATTTGTGTTACAATATTAATTAAGTACATTTACCACTATTAGTGTTACAATAGTGATTAAATATGTCTATCACTAATACAGGGTGACCCCCCCCCCAAAAAAAACAGAGGATATTAAATTGTTTTTCTGAGTATTTGACAGTCAACGGAGAAAAAAAGGCCAAAGACCCTAGTTTTTTGATGTGACGTTTTGAATATAATAAACTAGTTAAACCAAAGTTTCATTTCATTCGGACGAAACACTAAGAAGCGGGGCCTAATTAGAGTTGGGGCCCGTTTTTTTTTGGTCACGCTGTAGTGCTACAGGATTGGTTAAATACATTTACTAATATTGGTGCTACAAGATTTATTAAATACATATATTACTAATAGTGCCACAAGATTGATTAAATACATCTTCCAATAGTGCTATAGAATTGATTAAATACATCTATCAATATTAGTATAACAAGATTAATTAAATACATATACTACTATTGGTGTTGCAAGATTAAATACATATAACTGTTTATTCCTGTTGCTAGATTGATTAAATATATTTATTATTTCGTGTGAGGAGATATAATGAAACAAAAAATGTTTTGTATTTAAAATATATATAAAAAAAAATACCATTTGGTAATTAATGAAATATTTGAATCACATTGGTATTTCGAACACATTTTATCTGCACACCTTTTGAGAAAATCAAAGGAAATAAGTGCAATTCAAATGTCTGTGCGGTTACAACGTTGCGTTGGGAAGTTGTAACAATTATGGGAAGAATCAAAATACATCTTCTCAAGCATAATACAATATAATAAAGTTGTCTATTAAAAATTAAAAACGTTTTCCATGAGAAAATATTTATAAATCTGTCAGCATAGTCAGGTGATACAAAATGGCGTCTAGATGAATGATATGCAGTTGGCATGCCTGGGAAAACAGCAGTATGGGAAATATCCAGATTTTGTTTTAGCTTGAGAGATTATCTGTTTTTTAATTGGATGAATATACCAGTTTGCATTAAAATAGCTTTTGCAGTGAATAAGCATTCAATCAAATTATGTGGTAGCAAGAAAAACGTGTTTGGTAAAAACTCTTATAAAATGAAACGTGAAAGTAGATGTATTGTAATTACTATGAAGTTGCGGTGTGTGTGTGTGGGTATGTGTGTGTGTGTGTGTATATATATATATATATATATATATATATATATATATATATATATATTTTTCTTCAAAACTCCGCGGATTAAGGACTATCCATTTATCTAGTGTTTCCTTTTCAGATTAAATATGTTTTTAACTCATTTCAAAGTGTTTTTTAACATATTTTATTAACTGTTTGCTCATATATATATATATATATATATATATATATATATATATATCTGTGTATATATTTATGCATATATATATATATGTATATATGTACATATATATATATATATATATGTATATACGTACGTATATGTATATATGTATATATATATGTATATATATACATATATATATATATATATGTATATACGTACGTATATGTATATATGTATATATATATGTGTATATATGCGTATATATGTATATATGTATGTGCATTTGGATTTTTAATCCGGCAGGGGGATGTGATGCGTCTAGTATGTTAGGTATAAGTTAGTGTTAAGTTCATGCTTGCATGCCTTCTCGTTTCCAGCTAACACCGCTGGCTAACCTCGTTGTGAAAAGGGAGCAGCTATGCATAAGTCTTCCCTGCCAGACGGTAACTGGATGCCTTTCAGCCCATCTCGGAGTAGTAGAGGACCCCAGAGGTAGTGTGTTATGGCCCACCAATGTGTGAACATTCCCTGGCACACTACCAACCCCTACCCCACTGTCTTGTGGGTGCCCTTGGTTGGGCGAAGACTAGGGGAACAAACCACAAAATCAACCACTGCCTTATGGGCCTTATCACAAAAGGCTAAGAGATGGGAACTCTGACTTCAAATCCTACTGCTGCCTTGCAGTTTTCCTTAAAAGGCTATTGAACCTCATCCAGAAAGAAAAGGTGCAGTAGCGGACAAAATAGGGCGACTGTGTACCTCACTAAAATTACTTTCATCCAGAAGCTGCAGCCTCCTTTGTTGCCAGTTGTCGAAGGTTCGTTCCACTGGACATGAGCATTGGAGGTTCAGAGGGTGTCTATCTGATGCGCAGCAGATACTGCACCTAAACTGCTCAAGCAATTTGGAGCCGAGGTGGGAAGTCCTGTAGCGATGGAGTGAGACTACGTCAATACCGAGGGATAAAGCACTGAGGCCCCAACTAGTCATCGTCAAGACTGACGGACTGCATGATGATGATGATGATGATGATATATATGTGTAAAATAAATATATATATGTATGTGTGTGTATATATATATATATATATATGTATATATATGTATATATATATGTGTGTGTATATATATATACTAGCAAAAGTACCCGTCGTTTACTGGGTTCAAAAACAGCCTACAGAAAATGGACTCTGATTTATGAAAGTATGATAGGTTATGAAAAGGAAGGGCTGTAAAGAGAAAGCTTCGAATTTGGGGATATCAAAACCAAAGCAAAATATGATGAAAGTAAAAATAAAATAGATAAACCCCATAATTTATTATACTATACCTGTTCACACTGAAACACTTATCACAATATTCTGTGGATCTATATTAAAAAACCTTGTTAAACTTTATGACATATTTCCATTCTATAGAGGTCAGGTGCGAACGAACACCCCATAATTTTATTATACCATATTTCTTCAAACTAAAACATAATTATCAAAGTATATTTACGCAGATAGATATGAAAAGTCTTTATTAAAGTTTGTGCCTATTTTCATTCTATGGAGGCCAGGCGTGAACGCAGACCCCACAATTTTATTATACCATCCCTATTTAAGTTAAAACATACTTATTAAAGTATTATCATGTACACTTGTAAATGTTTTTTTTTTAAATTTTTTATTTCCATACTTTGTGGACCAGGCACGTATGCAGACCCCACAATTTTAATGAATCATCATTACGCCAGATCAAACATACCCATTCCTGTGTCTCGATACATCTTCTATCATTATATGTGATCAGTTTTCTATAATAGTCAACCATATAGGAGCCTAATCGTGACCAGACACACACACAGACGTTCAGCTTTATATTATAGATATATACATATATATATACATATATATGCATACATATATATGTATATATATATATGTATATATATGTATATATATAAACATATATATGTATATATATATGTATATATATGTATATATATAAACATATATATATATGTATATATATGTATATATATAAACATATATATATATATATATGTATATATATATATATATATATATATATATATGAATATATATATATTGAAATTAAAAAAATTCTTATATAATAAATTTTTAGTATCGATTATAACTATATGGAAATGTTATATCAATATGTAAAATAAGGCTTGAATAGCTTTTCTGTTAAATCAAATATCATATCACATGTTCCAAATATTCGTCAAAATTTTTTTGGCTTTATGTGATTATACCCAATACTTCCTTTCTTTTTAAAGTTAAAACATTCAAATTTTTCTGATGAGTCAAAGTCAGTATTGGCATAATAATAACCGATTGGTTATGCGTTACGAAACAGGTGTTGTAAAAAATTTGGAAATATTGACATGTTGAAAGAAATAAATTGTTAGATGTATGAAATCTTGAAATTTGGAATATAGCTGTTTTGTCATCCATTTATACATATGGCAACACTTCAAACGCATTAAACGACCAAGTCTCTCTTATTCTCTCTCCTCTGATCTTAATCACATGGTGTAATGGAGACAGTTGGTTAATTTTAATGCATTTAAGACCAAGCTTCTATTTTTCCATCATGAATGCTCTGATCACCATCTGGCATCAATCGGAATGAATGGCTCTTGTCTTGTCAGTAGATATCTCATTGCTGATGCAATTCTCTACCTGTATAAGAGCTAAGTACGTCCAAAGATGGAGTACTGTTGTTGCATCTGGGCAGGAGCTGCTAGAAGCAGCTTATCCTGCTTTGACCAAGTTCAAAATAGACTTTGTAGTCTAGTGGGGGATGCCCTTTTCTCTTCCCTGCAACCTCTTTCCCACAGAAGAGATGTTGCGAGCCTATCTCTGCTTTATCGTTATTTTCATGGAAAAACACTCGTCTAGCTGAAACCACTATCAATAATTTACCCCACTCTTTATCTGTGCCTAGACCTAAATGTAGATTTCATGAACAAAGTTCCTTTCTTAGCACTGTACGCCTGTAGAACTTTGTTCCACTTTCCTGCTTTCCAACTGACTACAATATGGTTATCTTCAAGTTCAACATGAACAAATTCTTGATGAGCCATCCTCTTAAGTAATCCAATTTACTAAATTTACAATACTAACAATGACTACGACATGTTCTCCTTGACCATTGTACACTCATTAACCCTTATCCTCGAATAGCCTCCGGGTCGTGATAAATGGTGACACCATTGTAATATATATATATATATATATATATATATATATATATATATATATATATATACTAGAAGAATACTTTTTCCAGAGCAGGTAAAAGTAATCCACTGAACAGAACAATTTTGCATCACTTTTATGCCTCTTTACAGATTAAAATTAAGGTAGACTGCTACTAAGCCTTATGTCTAGGATCCTTATGGTACTGTTTCCCCTTACAAAACTGGATTATCATAAATGTCCACTCTGGCTTGACCAGCACCTGACGTAAACAACCAGAATATGCCGAGCACCGATCAAAATAAAATAACATTAGGAAATAGAAAATAACTTTTATTGGATACGAATTACAATTTTTATAAACTGAAAAAACAATAAAATATAACAGCAAACCACCATAAGTTTCATGAATAAATATTGTTTTATTTTTTGTCTATATAAGTAAAAACATTTTTTTAGCATGATTAAAAACTAAATTTTTCTTTTGTATTTGGGTTTAGGTCCTTCAATTGATAATATTCACACTTTAGATTTTTTTTAGTTGCCATGTCGTGTGTCCGCAGGTAAATGATCTTGAGGATATATCACTTGCTCCGACTTCTGTAATAATTTGTCCAGCATAGTTAGATTCCCTGTCGTGTGCTACATTATTCTAATGGATTAAAATAAAAATCTAAATCTTTTTTCTTCCAATTTATTAAAAGTCATCTGCTTGACTTTTTATTGCTTAATATATTCAGTTACCGGTTGAGCCCTAGCTGACATTTATGAAAATCTGGTTCGTGAGGTACACCAGTACAATCATTATTCCAATTTAGATCAAAATCCATTACATAATTTTGATTAATTAAAAAAATTGTATAAAATTTAAAGCTCAAGAAGTCTTAAAAAGAAACTTAAATTCAGGGAATCTTGCTTAATTAGTTACTTATGAAAATCTGAAATATTTGTATTTTCAAATGGTAAATTGTGCTCATATTTTGCCTTGGAAAAAAAAAAACCTTTAAAATACTTCAAAGAAACTGATATTTGGGGAATATTTATTAATTTGTGTTGAATACCTATTATTAAAATTTCACAAAAATTAGAGTTGTCTGAATTCTCACAAAGGGTTTCTGCAATCTCTTTGCTCTCATTGGATAAAACTAAACTAAATGTAACTTACATTACCCGCCCTTATGCTTCGCACTTATGTTCCAAAATTCATAATTATCAATTAATTAGTTTAAGAGTGAATTCTCTACATGAAAATATATGAACACATACCCATGCCTCACTTTATATGAATAGGATAATCACTTGTAGAAAGACTGTTATCTGAAATTGATTAAGGTGCATTGTCTCGCCTTCCTTCAAGCCAAAATATCATCTGACGTTTCTTTATTATGTTTTACATTTTACAAAAGTCATTTTTTTTTTTTTTAAGTAAAACCAAATTGGTTGGGAGTAATGAAATACTTCCGAAATCCATTTTACTGTAAATAATTTTTGGACAATCTCACAAAAAACTACAATTTGTTTTTTTGGGCTTTGGTATAGACTGAATTTATTAAATGGTTAAAAAATCATAACTTATTTTAATAAGGTATATTTATAAAATTTCTAGAAGCATATCCATCCCATGACAGGTAAAATTAATTTCCCGAACAGAACAAGTCTGCCCCTTATGAAGATTGAAAGCAAGATATAATGCTACTAAACTTTATGTCTAGAATTTTATTCCAAAATTTAAATTCAGCAAATTTTGTTTAATTGGTATCTAACGACTATGGATCAAATTTAATGCAATTCTGAAAGATTTGAATTGAAATTATACCTATATTATCCCCCCACCCCCCGAAAAAAAAATTAATTTCTCTTAAAAACTGGAATTTAGGGAATATTTATTATTTGATGTTTTTTTTTTTGTTTTTTTTTACACAGTGATCACCACTTATCAAGGCCTGGAAGCCACTCAGGGATAAGGGTTATTGCAAGTACATCACGTTAGTGAGGAGATTTTATGAAGTGTTTAATTAGGGGGGCGGTTCATTAGGAATTTGTTAACATTAGACTTGAAGACATCCAAGTTGTAGTCCGGAGGGAAGCAGGCAGACGGAACAGAGTTCCACAGGCGTGCAGTTCTAAGAAAGAAGCTTTGCTCATGAAATCCACGTTTTGATTTAGGCACAGATATAGAGTGGGGGAAATTTTTCCCAGTGGATTCAGCTAGACGGGTGTTTTTCGTGAAAGATTGGCGAGGGGGGACCAGGGATTGGAGTTCAGACGAGCACCTGCCATGAAAATAACGATAAAACAAGGATAGGCTCGCAACGTCTCTTCTGTGGGAGAGGGGTTGCAGGGTAGAGAAAAGGGCATCCCCCACTATGTGTAATACCTATTGTTAATATTTCACAAAAAATCGCAGGTATCTGAATTTTCACTTTATATATAAGTGGCCTGATAAGGCCACAGGTGAGACAACCGAAGCAGCAAAACTGAAGCTGGCCTGCAGGACACTATATATGCAAATGTAGGCAAATTTTGGCATATTTTATTGGTTTGAAAATATAAGTTCTTTTTTACCAATTGTCATAAAATTTTAACCACAGAATAGTATTATAATCTGCAAAAAGCCTGCATATTTTCATGTAGTTTTGTCCCATAGAACCAAAGATATGAGCATTTTAATATTGAATTTGGTTACCAGTATAGATATAAACATATATAGAAATAATACCTTCTTTTGGCAATTTTATGTTTCAAATCTCAGCGACTATTGAAAAAAATATAAAAAATGAAGGCTCGTTGGAAAGGTAATGACCTGAATTGTGTAATGGGCTATATATATTTGTTCTTAATGTCGCACATTAAGGGAATCATCCATCATCCCGAGCCTATTTTTGGCACATTTTTACAGCCATAAAATGTTTCAATCATAGTCATTTTTTTCCTAGTTTTGCATATAAATTACAAAATATCTTATATTTCCCCAAAGCCTTGATAAAGGGGAGATTAAAAATTGCTGCTATGGTTTCAAATGATCTGAAATAACTGCAAGGGAAGACTTGATTCCAAATATTGTTCGTATGTTATATCTCCTCTCTTTGGTTTTCATACATAAATTAAATTCCACAGTGTACAAGGATTATTTGATACTGGAGATATTCATAATCGTATCCTTTTTCGAAAAGAGGGGAGATATAATATTGTAGAAACACACACACACACACACACACACACACACACACACACACACACACACACACACACACACACACACATAGCTGAGTAGAAACGTAACCTTTATTTCAAAGGTTAATAAAAACAAACAGATAACATATAAAGATAAAAGAAAAAACTGTGTATCTCTATGAAATATACTAAATGCTTTTTTTTTTCAGATAACACCTCATGATGCCATAGAGTGAAGAGTATCATTTATTTATTGTAAAAGAGTTTCTTAAATATGGTGAGTCCCTTGTAACAACACAGCATTCCTTCCGAAGTCACCTTTCATCATGATGATTTCATACCGGATTGAAAAACGAATTGCAGGTGGGTTTCCAACTTTAGATAAACATCATCGCTTTTAAACAAAAATAAATTAACAAATCCTGAGCATTCTGGGATTTCTACAGAGACAGAAAATATAGCAGTTGTGGCATCTTCAATACAATTCAAGTCTCCCAGATCTTCTGCATGAAAACACGCATCTGCCTTTCACATGTCCATTCAAAGTATTTCCAGAATCGTTCACAGATCCTTCCATATGCATCTCTACAAGATGCTGTTTGGAGTTAAGCATGAAACTCTGCTTCAGGAAATTTTTCAGAACATTCTCTGAACAGCTATTCTGATCTGCAGTGATAACATATACCTTCATTTATTAAGAATTATTAATAAACATAACTTTTGATACTGGTCAATCAATAACCTTCATACACTTCATGAACGACTATTCCACAATATAAAAAATGTTATAGTAATAAGCTATTTCTGTATGTGCAGAGTTGTTGGACTGAGATTAAATTGGTTAAGTGTGAGCCAATCAGCCGGCTCAGTAGAGTGATCTAGCAAGACATCAGCGTGATAGCAACCGATTTTTCCTACATCCAGTCTTCAGATAAAAATTGCCTTTTCTTTCCGTTCATCATCATTATTGTCTACAATTTGTCACCTGTCAGCCATAATTAAAATGGTGGCCAAAACAACAGCAGCAACATAAAAAAAAAAATCAACAACTCTTAGTAAATCAAAATATAACATTTCGACCAATGTTGTCATTGTCATCGTCGTCATTACCACCACCACCACCACCACCACTACCTTATGGTAATGACTCATCCTTTCCTGCTGGTTCAGTGAATCATGAATTTGTACGCATTAACTCTTTTCTAAATCATCAAGAAGTTGTTTTTTTTCTAACGTGCATATATTTACTTCTTTAAAAATAAATTCCACCTTCATATTTTGTTAAACATACGAGTTTTTTTTATTCCTTTTGTTATTTTTGTTATTTTATTCATTTATGTATTTATTTTTTTTATTCATTTATGTATTTATTTTTTTTATTCATTTATGTATTTATTTTTTTTATTCATTTATGTATTTATTTTTTTTATTCATTTATATATTTATTTTTTTGCATTGGACGATTAGGCAATCATTTGTCTGTACCTCCAGATCTGCTACAAACTGCTGCTCTGAGGTTATTGCAATAGGTGATATATCATGTATCCTAACGTACAGCTTAAATCTTTAAAATCATCTGATAATTCATTTTTGTTTGTATTATTTGGATTCTTCAGACTACTGTTCTCATCTCATGTCGAACTCGAAAATTTGGATGGAATTTCGAATGAAAACTTTTATATACTTCACATGGGTAGTATGCCTTCATTCCATCTGCCATGACTGGAAAGAGATCCTAAGCAATTCGCAATTGTATTTTTCAGTCACCCACACTGAGAATTTAACCTTCTCCTGCACTTAGAAAGTTTTGCTCCTGAAGGCTGGTGGAGTGAGAGCACACTACCCCCATGAAGTAAATAAAAGCTTCCATTCAAAATTCCATCCAAATTCCCAAATTGGACAGAAACATTCCCAAGTTTGACAAGATATCTAAAGAAGGTCGGAGGTTACATCGACCAAAATGTTGTGAAAATAACAATCAAGATGAGAACAGTAGTTCAAAGAATTCAAATAATCTGAATAACCAATCCTCATCTCAAAAATTTAGTAACGTGATATCATTTTTGTTTCTTTGTCCTTAAACTAAAATAAAGTTCATGTTTATTGCAGCATATTTCTTTGTGCACTTTGAACATTATCTTCAAATCTATATATAAAGTAACAGCATTCATGTGTGTGTCTGTGTGTACAACTCTCCTACAGCACAAACCACTGGGCCGATAATGACCAAACCTGGCATGAGGATGGTCCCCATCTAGGGATGGTGCACACCATTTTTCAAGGTCACGGTCAAAGGTCAAGGTCATAGCCTATGTATATGTACTCTCCTACAGCTCACACCACTGGAGCGATCATGACCAAAACTGACATGATGATGGTCTCTGATCTAAAGATGGTACATACCATTTTTCAAGGTTTCAAATGTTAAGGTCGGATATTTGCTGTACGCTCAGGTACCCACTTTAGTACTAAATATTGACATAGGTATGTTTGCTAGTTATTGTTGTTTGTCCATCATGTTGATGAAGCTCATCTGATCATCCTGGAGAGAAGGTCATTCATCATCAGTGAGTGCATAGATGTCTGATAAACCCAATCTGCACTTGGAAAGTTTTGCTGCAGTGAGGACAGGAAATGGTGGCAGGTGCCAAAGGCTTCAAAGCATTGTTCTTTCTGTCCTACCTGCACTTCTCTGCAGCAGCTTTCCTGCTACTTTCATATTTGCAGGCAACGTCATGGGTAGCAACCTGTCACTTGGTCTTATCTGAAGCTGTTTGCTCCCATAATGACAAGTTAACATTGATACCTTTAGAGTGTTTGTAAACTGTTTCCTCTGGCTGTCATGGGAGCGCTTGCCATGCTGGAGATCATCAAATATAAGTTTCTTGGGCATTCTGTAGTTTCACATGTGGGCCAGCTTAATGGAGCTGGGCTTTGATCAGGATGGTAGGGATGCTTGGGAGCCTAGCATGCGTAAGAACTTCTGTATCTGGTCCTTTCCTGCCAGTTTATATCAAGTAGTTTCCTCAGTCTTGTAGTGTGGAAGCGATTTAGTTTCTGATGTGACATTGGGAGACAGTCCATGACTCACATCCATAAAGCAGGGTGGTGAGTACAACAGTTTTGTAGGCCTTGATCTTTGTCATGGAGATAATGCCTCTTCTGTCCCATACATATCCCATAGAAAGTCCATGAAAAAAAGCAGATGTTGTGTCCAGCCATGAAAAAGAGAAAGAGTAGTAAGCAAAGCTCTCAGGAAGCATTAGTAGAAGCGATTAAACGTTCAAACGTATCAAAAAATGGTCTAACGAAATGATAATATAATTAAGCAATACTCTCAACATGAACTTGACTCTCTCTTTTCTTTCACCACTTCAACTTTTTCAGTGCTGAAGCAATCATTTATGATTGATACAATTTACCAGCAATGGGACTTAATTTATCCTTATTGTCAGTGTGTGATCAAATAAATTCTTCAATTTCTAAAACACAGTGTTGTGGAATTCATTCGTTTTTATTCTTCAGATGACATGCTTTTCTTTCAGCTCTACAAAACAAACAGTTATCTAAAAAAATTATTTGCTTCCCCACGAAAGCAAATTGGACACAAGGTCGTTTTTAATGTGGGGGAAAATCTGTTCCCCTAAAGAAGGGGACCCTCTGGCAGTATTCTCAAAAAATAGTAATTGTTTCAGTATGAAGTTGACTGAGGACCAATTAGTGAAGCATCAAAAGTCCCGGCCCGAAGGCGAGTTAGCTAAGATATTCACAACAGAAATGATTCTGTCAAAAAATTTGAATGACATAAAATGTTCAAATTTAAGGAGTTTTCCATGTGTAAAGAAAGTGTTAAGAAAATTTTACATTGTGGCATATTATGCTGCCAAAACCATTTATGATAATAAAATGATTTTTAAAAATTTATTTAAATTTTACCACCATATATTTTCTGGCTAAACTATTTAACAATTACTTTAATAGAATGTGCTCTGATGGCCTCATAGCATTGTCCCCTAAACATAAATACTCATGACTAACCCAACAAGCAGCAAAATCCCACTCCTTCATTGCTAAGGTTTTTAGATGCTGGAAAGCCTTTTAATCTAATAGCTTCTTCGTCTGGACTGCTAGATTTTGGAATTCCCCCTTGCTTCCTGTTTTCCTGACTCTACTAACTTGCAGAAGTTTAAATGTAATGTGAATCGACATCTCACTGCCCAACCCCCCACATTTCCCTATTAGACACAATTCCAAATAGTAGCCCTTTACGTTCAGGTAGCAATATGCCTTGTTTGACTTGAAAAGTAATATAAAAAAACTTATTTGGATTATTCAGACTGCTGTTCTCATTTGGAATGTTATTCACACAACGTTTCAGTCAATATAACCTCCGACCTTCTTCAGGTGTATCTCGTCGAATCTGAAAATCTGCACAAAATTTCAAAGGGAAACCCTTTATTTAATCCACAGAATTAACATGTTCTTGTACCATCAATCATGACTGGGAAGAAGTTCTAAATAATTCGCAATTGTATTTTAGGTGTAGCCGTTACTAAGGAGTAAACCTTCAACCTCAAGAAGAGTGTAACTTTTACAACTGAATTTTATCAAGTACTTTATCCACTGTTCTATGGGGCCTTATGGATAGAAAGATTCCCGAATCTGACAAGATATACCTGAAGAAAGTTAGAGGTTACATCGACTGAAACGTTATACAAAAAACATTTAAGATAGGATCAGTAGTCCGAAGAATCTAAATAATACAAATAGCCAATTCTCATCTCAAAAATTCAAAACCATCAAAAATTAGGATTAATATATTGAAATGTCTAATGCTATATTCTTTGTTTTAACTGTTGAATATTTGATTTCTTGTCACCATTTTTTATTGTCATATTCATGACTGGTATAGATGATGACTATGGACAATAGATACTTTTCTGGGATATTAATTCATCTTCCACACGTTGATTAGGATTTTTTTATCATCGTTTCTGTCTAGGTGGCAGCACAGTAATATCTCTGGCTTAGTATTTGTCAACCTTCTTTACTCTTTAACAATTGGATTCAATTTTCTTTTATCTTTTACGGCTTAGATTTCTTAAAGTTTACATTTCTAAATATTTTTTGTTGATAAGTACAGGGTGACCCCCCCCCCCCAAAAAAAAAAAGCAAAATGGAGGCCATCTAGAACATATGCTGTAGAACGGAGAAAAAAGGCCAAAGACCCTAGTGTTTTGATGTGATGTTTTGAATATAATAAACTAGTTATGACCAAAGTTTCATTTCATTCGGACAAAACACTAAGAAACAGTGCCTAATTAGAGTTGGGCCCGTATTTTTTGGCCATCCTGTATAATTGGTTTGAAATAACTGTAGGAGCATGTCATGATTGTCTGACCTGTTTTCTTGGAATTTGTGATGAAGAAAATTGGAAAGTCTGCAATCAACACTTGTGTTTAGCAATTAACGCTCTACTAATATTTGTTATGCTGATGACACCAGGTTCGTTCCTGCGGTCTTTAATCAGTTGAAGCTGTCTACTTTAGAGAAAGCCGATTTAGAGAAATGGGAACAAAAGTGAACCCAACAAATGTAAAATCTTGTCGTCTTATGGAGACAACAAAACTATTGAAAAGACTAATGAAGATTTTGTGTTTCTTGGGTTCTCATATGACAGCAGAAGAATAGAAATAGCTTCTTGAAGGGAATGTTTAAAAGAAGAAATGTATAGCATATCAATTCCTCTTATAATGCGTTAATCGCTCCTGTTATTGTATATACAAGTGAAGTATGAACTATACTGATGGAGCAGGAGAGAAGACTCATTGTATTTTCAATTAAATGTTTAAGATTTATTTTTGGAGTAACTTTTCGAAGTAGACAAAGAGGCTTACTATTAAAAGATCCATCAACAATGTTAATCAAAAAAAAAAAAAAAAAAAAAAAGAGATTAACATAGATTGGTGGTTCTTGGCTACCAGACTCCATCTATATGAAGAAATCATCTCAAGAAGATATAAATCAAGAAAGATCAAGAAGACAACAATTCAAAAGATGGGGTGAACAGATAAGGATTGAGATTAGCATGCCACTCCTGAAAGGCTAATTCAACACTGTGATCAGTTGTGGGATTTTGTTTTCAAGCATGTAGCGAAGGTCTCTGAAGAATTCACATAAGTCAAGATAAGTAAAGATAAATCCATATGAATCCACTTGATTCCATTGTTGGTATTGGATTGCCTGAGTCTTTCTAAAATCAGGTACATACAAGAGGAACCATATGAAGGTTGCTGTCTTGATTCGAACTTGGTATGCTCACATCATCAGTCTACTTCACCAGTGCCTTCTGAAAAAAATGTACAAAAATAATGGATTGAAATATTCAAATTTAATACTTTTAAATATCTGACTGGTTTATTGTAACTGAATAAAACATTTGTAGGTTTATTTTTTTTGGGGGGGGGGTAAGCACATAAGAAACATTATTTTAAATTTGAATGAAATGAGAGGCAATTTTAATTTCAAAGCAATTTGAAAACTGGTTTAGTAAATCGAGTAACAAATTCACATTCAATTTGCATTATTTAGATTACTGTTCTCATCTTGAATGTTAATCACACTTGATCAATGTTACTTCTGACCTTCTTCAGGTTAATCTTGTCCAACTCGAGAAACTTTCAATCAAACTCAGTATCAATCTGCATGTAATTTCAAAGAGAATCCTTTATTTAATCCACACTTTCGTTCCCTTATTTATGATCGGATAGAAGTCTAAAGTAATTTGCAATTATATTTTTTGTATCGGCCACACTAGTACTTGTGCAGAATTCTAGTTTGAATTTTGTGAACCTTAAACCTATTCTTGTTTTTAGATGTACAATCTAACTAATTATCACTACAGATCTCTACTTAAATTGACAACACTATTTTCTTTAATTGCAGATTTGGAAACTATCAGTTATTTTGAGTTCAGCGTGGTTTGGCAGTTCCTCCTGAAGACACTGACACCCGAGCAACATTTGCAAATTTGCTGATGATATGATCAATTTACTGAGAGAAACATTTGATGAATGAATAATTTCATGAAATAGACCTGATAACTGGCCACCTCGTTCATGTGATTTAACCCCATTAGACTATTTTCTTTGGGGATATGTAAAGTCACATGTCTAAGCTTATAAACTAGACACAATAGACCACTTAGAAGACAGCATTCGGCATCTTATTACCGAAATACAGACTAATTTAATCGTAGAGTTTGTGAAAATTGAACATCTGTATTACACCATATACATGTGAGCTGCAGGATCATATGCCCGAAATTGTATTTAAATTATAAATGCTAAACATTAATCTTTAGAATAAACTACATATTTGTATAATAAAAGTATTTTTCTGCGATTTATTTTGAAGTTTGTTGACTCTAAATAAAACACTATTTATTATTATCATTTACTCACTAGGAGTAGTCACACAGGCCATCATCAAAGATTTTTCTTTGAGAACAACTTGTGGTGTTCTCTGGAGTCTGAATGACAACAACTCTCCCAAGAATTTCAGTACACTCCACCTCTTTCGATAACCTTTGCAAAAACATTTGCGTTATCATTGATTTCTCGTTGGTCTTCACTGGAATTTGGATGGGAATAAACTTCCTCAAGGTCCCAGTCCTCTTTGCACTCATCCAGCGGAGGTCTGGTTAGTGCTTTCTCTGCTCGGGTTTTCTATACTCCTTATTCCCAAATTCGGCAGAAAGATTCCAGTTCAAAAGGAAACACTTGAAGAAGGTCGTCGGTGGTTCAATTCGAACTCAAGATGAGAATGATAGTCTGAATAATCCAAATTATCAATCCTCATCTCATAAATTCAGAAACAAGTTCCTTTAAACTTGAATTTCACATTCGGTCATTGTTCAGAATATTAGAGAAGCATTTTCAGTTCTCTTCCCATCCAACGTTTAACGGTAAGCATAGAAAATAAAATAGGACAGCAAATCCTGATCAGTTTAATTATAGAAATTAATTTTTTACATGGACATTCTCTGAATGTTTTTTCTGCTTAAAAATAACTTGCATCTGTTAATTGTTCATTTGACTTTTAACCAGCAGAGCGTTACAGCTGTCGACTAAGAGAAGAGTCTATCAAGCATGTGTATGCAGTGTGATGTATGAAAATGAAATCTGACCAGTAATAGTTGAGGACATGTGTTGTATGGAAAAAATGATACGAGAATGATATGATGGATGTGTAATATTAGTCTTAAAGTACAGTATAGTGAAATGTGTGCAAAGCAGAAGACTCCGATGGTATGATCATGTTGAAAAAAAAATGGATTAGAGTTCTTGTGTTAGTAATGCGGGACAGTTGAACTGGTAGGGTCATCTCACAGGAGAAGGCCAAAGGAAACATAGGAGGTCAGAGATTTGAAGTCGCTTTCTACAAACCGTGCAATAACATATGTGAGACAGGAGTCAAACGAATGAAAATAATGATACAGAAGATGCAAAAAAAAAGAACCTTTTTTTTTTTTTAATTTTGATCACAGATGTGTATTTTGAAGTTAAATCGAAATTGTTTTTGAATTGAAAATGATGGGGTAGTTTTGTAATTCAAATGAGACAGTAAATGACAATGTTATTTTCAAAGCAATTCGAAAACTGATTTATTAACTTGAGCAACAAGTTTAACAATAGCTCAAAATATTAAAAAGAATTTCCAGTTATCTTCCCATCCAATGCTTGACAATGAGCATAGAAAATGAAATAAACGGCAAATCCTTAATTATAGAAATTAAATAGGAGTTAGTCAAATCTTTTGAAAGCATTTATTTCGTAAGGTTAAATTTGAAAAATTTAGAAAACCCGTGTAATGCTGTATTACATAAAAAATTTTTTTAATTGTTTTTTTTTTTTTTTCTGGCACCCACCTTAATGATAAAATAAGACTTTTTAATTTTTTTGTCCTTTTGTTCCTCATGTTGTTGATCTTAGAAGAGAAAAATTGGACAACCGATTTTGTTGACGATTCTATTAAAGTCAAATCAGACGCGCGACCCATGGTTGACGGGAAAATTGAATAAAAGAAGTTAGTCACATCTTTTGAAAAAAAAAATTTTTTATTAGCTTAAATTTTAAAACTTTAGACAATCGAGAAAAACGAGATTGGACGTGCAATTTTTCTATTATAGGGGCCACCACTTTTAGACTGAGCGCCAATAAAAAAGCGTGAAAAAAAGAAGAAAAAATAAAAATTGTCAAGTATTCTATGATTAGGATGCAGGCCACCGAAAATCTCAGGAAAAAAAAAACAATGTTTTAATAAAGAATTATACAGTACTACTCGTTTTTCTAAAATTTTCAAATTTAACCTTACGAAATAATGCTTTCAAATAATGTAACTAATTCTTATTCAATTTTCGTGACAACCACGTTGCACGCATCTGATTGCTCATAGATCAACATATTAGAAAGCTTTTTCAGTTCTTTTCCCATCTAGCGTTTGAACAATGAGATTAGAAAATGAAATAGGACAGCAAATCTTTAATTAGACACATAATTTTTACATACATTCTCTGAATGTTTTTTTGTTTAAAAATAACTCACATCTGTTAATCATTTATTTGCTTGTTTGTCTCTTTTTATTTCTTCTGTTAACATTCTTTATTTCTATTTTTTTTTAAATAATGGTTGATTTCAGAAAGAAACACTTGTTTACTGGACTCATGTGGGACATGATTCATTTTGTCAATTTGGGTTAGATGGTTGGACACCGTTGAAATAGTAACATCAAGTGACATTACACTGACACATTGGCACGGTTTTATTTAACAACCAGACCATATCTCGTGTGTGTGTGTGTGTGTGTTTGTGTGTGTATGTGTATGTATATATATATATATCTTTGTGTGTGTGTGTGTGTGTGTGTGTGTGTGTGTGTGTGTGTGTGTGTGTGTGTGTACTAGCAGGTCGCTCGGCGTTGCTCGGTCGTAAAATACACATAAATATAATATTTTAATTCATACAGAAACTAAGACATGTGCATGCGATATTGTTTTTTCTAAACAATCCACTTCTTGTAAGTAAAAAAAAAAAAAAATACTCGAGCTGAGATCGAAACCAAAATCTAAAGTCGGTGAGTCAAGTACGATAATCATTAGGCCAGCTTGGTACGATCTTTAAAAAAAGTGTTATATGAACGATTCACGCATGTGCATTTGTGAAAATCCGATGACCCCCCCCACCCCACGTACCAATTTTTAAATTTTTACTCCATAGCAGCCTTTTTTCCGGATGAAAACCGATTAAAAAGTCTTCCATATATATAATATTTCAAGTCTGTAGATCAAAAATTCGTTGAGTATATAGGTTGAGAATCATGCATACACATTCTCACTTATATATGCACTCGTGAGCAAAAAAAAAAAACGGACCAAACAAATTTTATACATTTTATCGCACTAAAAACTATATTGAACAAAGAACAATTGAACAAGGAAACTTAAACGAGACTAATAACACAGAACAAGACATTTACTTTAATAAATGTTAAGGATGGAATCGCATTTCCTTTTGATTTCTTTAAAAGATCAATCCTTTTAGACATGATCTCAACCAAAGTGGAAAACTCTGAAGAGGAGATGCTATTCCATTCGCTTTGCACAGCTTCCCATAGTTTGTCATTGTTCGAAAAAGTTCTTCCACCGAATGCACGAGATATGATGGACCAAATATGCTCGATTGGGTTTAAATCGGGGCTTTGACCTGGCCAAAATATCACATTAATTGAATTATCAGAAAACCACTTTTCTGTGACTTTAGCAGTTATTATGTTGAAAAATAATGTTCTGAGATATTCCCAACTTCTGGATACTTGGTAACAGTCCTGTTTCTAATATTCGAATGTATTCCTTTGCATTGATTGATTTCTCACATCTAATAAGTTCCCCAACTCCTGCTGCAGTAAAAGTTCCCCATATCATTATCCCTCCATTCCAGTGTCGAACTGTCGTTTTTATGCAACTTGGTGAAAATCAGTTCTTTGATTGCACCATTCGGGAGCATTGGGAGCATCAATAACAAGACAAAATCTTGATTCATCTAACCAGAAAACATTCCTGAACCAGTCTGTATCTTTCTTGCCATAATACGAGAAAAATCTCTTTCCATCATTGATGTTCTTCTTAGATAAAAATGGCTTCTTTGCACACCTTTTAGAGGAAAATCCCATGTCTTTCATTCGTCTAGATATTATATATCTAGAAAGAGAATTTCCAACCCCTGTTTTGAATTCTTTGCTATGGTCAACATAAGTTTTATTTCAATCCTTCAAAACAGTTAATTTAAGCCCGTGGTCGTCCTTCAAAAATGAATGCTCTAGGGCGACCAGATCCAGGTTTCCCTTTTGCAAAGCATTCGACTTCGAACCTTTGACCAATTCGCTTCACTACAGAAAGAGATGTTTTCACTTTTTTTTTTCTTAAAATATCAAAAATCTGCTTGTAAGTCATTTTGGACTGCCTTAAACCTGCGATTCATTTTTTTATATCCTCACCAAGATGCGGTCTTACCATTTTTAGGATTAATTTTTCCATTTATTATTATATGCTATAATAATAATGATCTGCAAAATAGAATTTTTCAGTTAAAATTAACAAAAATTCATGGAAAAATATTGAAAAATCAATTTCTTCCTTCTTTCACTCTTGGCCCATTTTTTTGCTCATGAGTATATATATATATATATATATATATATATATATATATATATATATATATATATATATATAGAGAGAGAGAGAGAGAGAGAGAAAGATAGATAGATAGATAGATAGATGTTGTTTATTTGTTTTTGTTAGCGATACTTTTTTGAATGAATTAAATTATTTATATACATTGTACCTAATACCTAAATGCGAGTTGGGAATAATTTTCCCTTTGACCAATTTGGTACCCCCAAATGGGGAGCGGCATATGTATTATTTTTAAAATATAATTTTATCCCCTGACACATGTTTCGCTACATTAAGCCACTCTGATGAGTCGTAGACGACGAAACGCGTGTCAGTGGATAATTATATTTTAAAAATAATATATATATATATATATATATATATATATATATATATATATATAGTTAATATGTCTATGTAGTTTAACTTCTTGCGGCAGTGATTACATATGAATGAATAACATAAGTCTTCATTTAGATAGTGCAATAGTGCATTACTAGAGCTATGAATATTTTTCTTTCGAGATACCATGTTAATAGCGGTAGATACACAAGTATTTACTCATTTTCGAAAAGTTTTTCTTTTATTGATTACAACATTGCGTACAGTTGTTTTAGCCACCAGTATTGCCATATAAGGATATAATTGCTAATCAAATTATGACTTGCACAAACTTGGGCTTCAGCAGCGTGTTAGAAAAAACACAATGTTTATAAAGTTTTTTCGAAACATAAATAGAACTAGTTAATACAGTCGGAATTCATTAATTTTTTTATCAACAACATCTGTAGAAAGTTTCAAACGGACTTTATCTGCATTTTTAGATTAAATCCACTGGTAATGCAGTAAGGACTCTAAATTCATAGTGGTGTAATGTATTTACGCCTATTAAAATAGTATCCTGAAAGAATCGCTAAAAAACGCCAAAAACAAATCTCAAATTGAAAAGCGATAAAAAACCGTGTATTCAAGTAGTGATTTTTTTTTATTTTTTTTTTTTACAAAGGCGTCACCACATTATCAAGGCCCAGAGGCCACTCAAGGATAAGGGTTAAAGAGTGTACAGTAGAAATTGGTCAATATAGTAATCATTAGTAATGAAAATTTGGTAAATTTAATAACTTATATGGAACGGCTCATCAAGAACTTATTTACTTTAGACTTGAACACAACCATATTGTAGTCAGTCGGAAAGCAGGAAAACGGAAGACAATTCCACAGGCGTGCAGTTCTAAGAAAGAAGCTTTGTTCATGGAATCTACGTTTAGGTTTAGGCATAGATAAAGAGTGGGGGAAATTATTGATAGTGTTTACAGCTAGACGAGTGTTTCTTGTGAAAGTTTGGCGAGGGGGGACCATAGATTGAAGCTCAGTTGAACACTTTCCATGAAAATAACGATACATCAGAGACAAACTCGCAACATCTCTTCTGTGAGATAGAGGTTGCAAGGAGGAGAAAAGGACATCTCCTACGAGGCTACGAAGTCTATTTTGAACTCTATCAAGGCAGGACAAGTCTTTTCTAGCAACTCCTGCCCAGATGTGGCAACAGTATTCCATCCTTGGACGTACCTGGCTCTTATATAGGTAGAGAATAGCATCAGCAGTGAGATATCTACTGGATCGATAGAAAGATCCCACCATTTTTCCAGCGGCCTTGGCAACAGATTTGATATACGTGTTCCATTTAAGATCAGGAGTAATGGTCAAGCCCAGAAGCTTGTCAAAACTTGAGGCCTCCTGAAGACGAGAGCCATTCATTTCAATTGATGACAAATGTGAATTAGAATGTTGATGATGTAAAGAGAGAAGCTTGGTTTTAGATGCATTAAAAGTAACCAGCCACTCCTTTCCCCATTGTACTACGTGCTCAAGATCAGAGGAGAGAGAATTGGAGAGAACTTGGTCGTTTACTGTCTTAGATGTGCTACCATAAATGGTAGTGTCGTCAGCATAAATGTCTACAAATGATGTAAGGATATGATTTGGAAGATCATTAATGTAGATCAGGAAAAGAGTTGGGCCCAGGATGGATCCCTGAGGGACACCGGCATTAATACTGTGAGCTTCTGATTTTTGCCCCTCAACTACTACTCTTATGAACCTATCAGAAAGAAATGATTTAATAATTGAGAAGACTTTTCCAGCTATACCATAGCTAGCGATCTTATGAAGTAAACCTTTATGCCATACCCTATCAAAGGCTTTAGATATGTCAAGAGCAATTGCCCTAGAAAGATTGCCACCGTCGAGAGATTTGCTAATCCTATGCGATATAACTGTAAGGACATCTGCTGTAGATCTAGCAGAACGGAAACCATATTGAGTGTCACTAAGAAGGTTATTTTTGTTGAGATGTTTGATTACTTCTGTATTTAACACAGATTCTAGCAACTTACTCATGACGCACAGGAGACTTATTGGCCTGTACTGAGAGGGGGATGAGCGATCACCTGAATTCTTAAATACAGGGCATACTGATGAGATTTTCCAGGGAGATGGGAAACTATTCTCCTTAAGACAACGTTTAAACAGTTTTGTAAGTATGGGCGCTAATTCAGGTTGAAGTTTTTTGAGTACTATAATTGGAATACCGTCAGGGCCAGTTGCTTTACTCGAATCAAGGTTTTTGATTAGCTTCGCAACATCACATACAGATATACGTATATCACATAGCGTGTTTTCTGATACAGGAGGAAATATTGGGGGTTGGCGGTCTTGGTCGCAAAGGGTAGAATTAGCTGCAAAGTTCTTGACAAAGAGTTTGGCTTTGTCTGATGCTGACGAGATTACCTCAGGTCCATTGATAATAGTTGGGATGGAGCACACGCTTCTGTTCAGGATTCTGTTTGCTATTTGCCAAAACTGGTGGGAACCAAGCCGCTGCTCAGCTACTTTGGACTTAACAGATTGAGCATACAACACTCTTGCGTTCCTTATTACTTTCTTACAATGGTTGCTGGCAGTCCTGAAAACGGCTTTAGTTTCCATACATCTATTACGTTTGAAGCAGTGGAAAAAGTGATTTCTGTGCGCAATGGCAGCAGCACATTCTGGAGAGAACCATGGCTGGCTGTTAGGTTTTTGCTGAAACTTTTTAGAGGGTATGAAATGGTCAATACCTACAATTAACCATTCAGTTAGGTCTAATACTATAGAGGACACATCCTTTTTAAACATGGAATGCAGAGGTAGATCAGATATAAATGTACGGAAGCTATCCCAGTCAGCCTTAGTGTATCGATATACTGTACGATGAAGAGGTACGTCTGGGGACTTATTACATTTCATTTTTATCTTGATTGATACAACAGAGTGGTCGGAAGATCCAAGAGGCGACAGAACAGAAACTGAACATAGTTCAGGGCAAGTTGTGAGAAAAAGGTCTAGTAGGCTCGCATACTGGCCGTCATTATCGGGCACACGGGTAGGTTCCTGAACAATCTGAGTGAGGTCATAGGCAATGGAGAAATCATGACAGAACCTCCCCTCATCATCGGTCTTGTTTGAGTGGGTCAACCATTCGACGTTGTGAACATTGAAGTCTCCACATATGTGAATGTTAGCTGAAGGATAAGTAGAAAGGACTTGGTCAATTTTCTCAGATATGCTTTGAAAGATAGTAACTCCGCTGTTGTGGGGGCGATAGAGAGTAAATATAAATGCAGTAGTGTGAGCTAAAGCAACCCGGAAGCACATATAGGGTAAGTTAGGATCTTCCCTGGAGATGTCCCTCCCACATGGAAAGCTATCTTTAATATAGGCACATATTCCATGCCCATGGCGATCTTGGGGGTCAGTTTTAGAAGTTAAGTTAGAGTATCCTGAAATTGCAAACTCATCTAGGGAAATAGCCTGTCCAATGCCAGTTTCACTTAAAAATAAAAGGTCTGGTTTAGTCTCCTGTAATTGGGTTTCAACCTCTGGAAGGTTAGAACGAAGACCCCTGATGTTGGAGAAGGAGACATGGTAGTAGGGGTCTACGTTGGAAGTTGGAGAACCGGGTTTAATCGTGTATTTTTTCGTGAAACTTGTCATGATGAAATTTTGGAATTTGTGGACTAGGTCGACAGATTTACTTAGAGTTATTGTAGCTCATTTGTACAATAGCAGACTATGAATGCTAGTGTCATGAATTCGATCCTAACTCATGCTGATGACAGCTGAAAGCTAGAAACATGCATATCCATAGGTATACCTTTTATGAACTTAATAAAAATGAATAAATAAATACGTCACATAAAAATTAAGGGGTGACTCATTCATATATATCTAATATATAAACGGCTATATGTCGGTCTGTCTGTCTCCAAAATTAAAAGTCGCAAAACGGCGCTGGGGGGTCTCAAATGGTTGGATTTTTACAGGCCGTTCTTTTGTGGGTTTTTCGCCGGTTAAAATTGTTTTAATGGGGTCAAAAGGGACAAAATTGAAAAAAAAAAAATCATTAAGCATTTTGTACATTCATCTTTTTATTTTTATTTTTAATTGGTTTATATGCATATTACGTTGGTACAGTGGTAACGTCACCAGCTTTGAATACTATAGTTTTGGTTTCGATTCTAGCTGATGGCACCTAATTAGTTTTTTCTTTACTTTTGAAATCATGACTTTATAATAATATATACGAAGTCTGGACAAATTAAAGTATCATATTTAAGCTACCGGCGACCCCACCCCGCTGGTGTATATATATATATATATGTGTGTGTGTGTATGTGTGAAAATAAAAAGAGCTTACAGTTCTTAAAAAAATGCTAAGATAACGGAAAAAAAACAACGTTTTGAAGTAAATAATATCGCTAAAAACGTCAAAAACTAATCTAATATATATATATATATATATATATATATATATATATATATATGTGTGTGTGTGTGTGTGTGTGTGTGTGTGTGTGTATTGTAACCTTTTCCTGCTGAGGTCTTTACTTAAATAAAAGAAGTTAATGGAAGTTACAATGCATATTCCTTCCTTTTAAATGCTGTTATGACATCCAACTATAGTTGTCTACCTGGTTAGTTTTAATCGCTTTGTTCTGTGCAGCTGTCAGTAGAGATTCTGTTTCTCTGTTCATATGTCCTTTTCTTATCCATGTCCAGATGTTTTCGTGGTTTTTCTCTTGTCATTCTTATGACTCATTCATGTAGCTCTTTCTCTTCCCACTGTTCTTTTCTTGTCTTTTTGTATCTGGTTTTATTGTTTCCTTCTTGAAGGTACCTCTCGCTGCAGTGATTAATCTTTCTGTGTTCTAATTTATGTACTTTACCAAGTGTTTTTTTTGTCTTTTACATTTATCAGTCCGCTTCCTCTCTTATTCCTTTTCATTTAGAGTCAGTCATTATCGTGTTTTAGGTGTAACGCATTGTCATTGGTTTCCTTATCTTTTGAACAAGATGCCTAAATTCCTCTTTAGTCAAGCCCATGAATGATCCAGAGGACCTTATCGGCGATATTGGCCCATTTGTCTATTCCTTTAATTAGATTTCTACTATATAAGACCTTGTTCTTCTCTGGTACTATTTTCCAATCTTCTCTTTCATTTCTGTAGATCTGATGGTGTCTGCTTCCAGAACACCCAAATAATCGTAAGTGTTATGTTCACCAAGCGCCCTTCTTTTCCCATTTTGGTTGAACAGTTCCATATCCTCTGATGTGTCTATTTTTCCACTTTTCATCGCTAGTAGTGCACACTTTTCCATTCCAATGTTCTCGCTGAATATTCTGGTTGTATTTATCAACTTTTCCCAGTCCATTTTGCTTTCAGGTCATCCATATACATAAGGTGATTTATTCTTTGTTCTGTCCCTGTAAACTTGTATCCAGCATCACATTTCCTAAGTATGTAGTTGAGTGGTATCATGGCTATGATAAACAGTAGTGGTGAGAGCAACTCTCCTTAGAAGATGTCTCTCTGTATTCTTATCTCAGTCACGTGTTATCCTCCAGTTGTCAGTTCCGGTCTCAGTGTTTTTTGATAATCCTGTCAAATATCTTGTACATCCTTAGGCATTCTATTATTCATGCCTGTGTGATTCTGTCATAGGCTTTCTTGTAGTCAATCTATGCCATGGCTATGTTCTTTTTCCTGCTTTTTACCTGTTTTAAGATCTTTTTATTATTTACTCACTAAGAGAGATCTCACACAAACCATCCTCAAAGATTGCTTACTGACAAAAACCGGTGGTGTTCCCCGGAGTCAGCGTGACAATATGTCTCCCCAGATTTTCAGTACTCTCCAAATCTTTTGGTTTCCTCTGCAAATGTATTTGCATCATTGCAACAGCCGCTTACCATCGATTTTTCACTAGCAACGACTATTGGTCTTTACTACAATTTGGGTGGCAGTAGGCTTCCCCAAGGTCTCAGTCCTTTTCACGCTTATCCAGTAGAGGCCTGGTTATTGCTCTCTCTCCTCGGTCTTTTCATCTTCTTTGACCCTTTCTTGACAATTTGGCATGTTGCCAGTCAGTGCTGATGCTAAACTTTTTTTTGGAGTGGGGTAGCATTTTTAGTTCATATGGATTAGTCTCCACATTTAATGGTTTTCCTTAAGATTTCAGCCGTTTTTATTATTGTTATCCATTGTATCTTCTCAGCCTTCCCCTTGATTCCAATTTCTCTCACTCTTTTTAAAAAAAATTTTCAGAATTGTTCCTAATACTCCTACAATTATTAGTGTTATCTTGACTTTCTTCATGTTTCATATCCCTTTCAGCTCTCTGGCCAGTTCTGTGTATTTGTTTCACTTCTCTGCCTCCTTCATACTCACCCTGTAATCTGTTGGGATGGTTTTTTCCTTCTTGTTAACTATTATCACATCCTTGCTTGGATGGGTATATCCGTTTGTACTTCCATGGTACCATTTGTATCAGTGTTCAAGATGCAGTTGTTTGCATAGCTCCCAGTGTACTGCCCCTCTCCACCTGGTCGTGTCTATTCTTATATTCTTTTTTGTGCTAGTTTGCTGCATCGGCTTATTATGCGGTTTATCATTTCATCCTTTTGCCCACAGAGTGTACATTTGATGCTTTCCTGTGTCCTGTCGATCTTAGCTAGATGTAGTTGGTTCTAATTGCGTTATCTTGTGTGGCTGTTGTTAATAATTCAGTTTCTCTGTTTAAGCGTACTTTTCATAGCCATGTTATGGTGTTTTTAGTAGTCTCATCTTTTGTCATCCTTATAAATCATCCATGTAGCTGTTTCTCTTCCCATTTTTTTTCTAATCTTATCTTTTGCCTGTCTGTTCTCTGTCTTGTTCTTTTTTACGGTTTCACTTGCTACACTGATTAGTCATTCTATACTCTGCATTATGTATTTTTCTAATTCTTTTTTGTATCATTCACACAGTCTTCTACACTGACCAGTTCTCTTTTTTCCTCTTTTCTTTTCATATAGTCGGTCAGCACCATCCTTTGAGCATAGTGCATTTTGTGAATGATCATGTTTCCTGGTCTTCTGGTTGAGGTGCCTCAATTCTTCTTTAGTCCAGCTAATGAACGGTCTAGAGTATCTTACTAGTGATACTACCCATGTGTTGATATCTTTTACTAGGTTCCTACCATATAATTTCGTTTCTAAGAGTTTCTTGTTCTCCTTAAGTATTTTTTATTTACTTATTTCCTAATATTGAATTTTGGGGTTCTAATCTATTATGTATTTATTGTCATTTATTTCATTTTTTAATTATTGTTATGATTATTTGTTTATTAAATGTTAATTTTTTTTGTTTTATGTTTTTTGTCATTTTTGTAAAAGGCACAATAGAAATTCTATATTAAAATTAAAAAAATAATAATAAAAAAATTTCTTATCGTCTTAGAAACGATCGTACTCTTAATATGTGTTGATCTTAAATTCTTGGAACTGAAATAAATAATCTAATAAATTTATTTGTCTCAACTTTCTCTTTTTCGTCTTCTCTCTCTCACTCTCAGAGCTCAATATCAAGGTAGAGCAAAATGTACTTTTTATTTATTTTACGTAAACATTTTAGTATTGTTACACATTCATGTATATGTTTCAGTCAACTAGTTATAACTAGCTAGAGGCAAGGACTGTAAAAGCAACATCGCCTGATGATGTTTCTAGTTAGCTATAACTAGTTGACTGACGCATACTCATGAATGTGTAGCGATACTTAAGTGTTTACATAAAAATAAATAAAAAGTATATTTTGCTCTTAGTATTGAGCACTTTTGTATAAACCTCATTAAATTCATTGGATGTTTTACCTCTGAATTATAGTAACCTATATATATATATATATATATATATATATATATATATATATATACTAGCAGGCTACCCGACGTTGCCCAGTCGTGAAATATGCATAAATATTATATTTTAAGTCATACAGAAACTGAGACATGTGCATGAAAGTATTATGTTTTTTCTAAACAGTTGACTTCTTGTAAGTAAAAAACAAAAAAGAAAATACTTAAGCTGAGATCGAACCCAAAAGCTAAAGACAGTGAATCAAGTACCATAACCATTAGGCTGGCATGACACATTCTTTAAAAAGTGTTTTTTCAAACATACTTAGTTTTAACACAAATCTGTCATATGAACCACTCATGCGCCTTTGTGGAACAGTTAGCAAACATATAAAATCCGACCACCTCCACATACCAATTTTTCAATTTTGACCTCTTAGCACGGTCTGAATGAAAACAGCTTAAAAAGTTTTCCACATGTCAGAATACCCCATATATCAAGTTTCAAGTCTGTAGATCAAATATTCATTGAGCATAGAGGTTGAGAAGTGTCCTCATACACATATTCTTACTTTTATAGACATATAGATAGATATATACAGTGTTTCATGGTAAACAAATGATGATCCTGAACTGGACTCCAATGGACACTATGCAAGTCTCGTTGACCCTTTTCTTACAACTTGCCCAGAAATGTGTTCATTCTCCATTCTGTCTCCATTGGTATCTTTCGATCATTGAACTGTCTCGGTTAAGATAAAACAAAATGTAATAAACCTTCTGATGTACCTCTCCATCTTACTGTATATCTATGATTGATTAGGTTAAGTTGCAAACATTTATATCAGATATACCTCTGCACTCCATATTCAAAAAGAACGTGTACTCTATAGTATCAGACCTGATAGAATGGTTAATTGTCGGTATAGACCGCTTCATACCCCCCACCCCAAGAAATTCCAGCAAAAGCCCAACAGCTAGCCGTGGTTCACTTCAGGATGTGTCAATGCCATTGTACACAGAAACCCCTTTTTCTATCACTCCCATCATCAATGGACCTGAAGTAAATTCGTCAGCATCTGACAAAGCAAAACTTTTTGCCAAAAACTTTGCAGCTAATTTTACCATATGCGATCAGGGTCACCAACCCCTCGAATTTCCTCTGTGTCTGAAAATATGCTAATGTGACTTACAAATTTCTGTGCATGATGTTGCCAAACTAATCAAAAACCTCGATTCCAGTAAAGTAATTGGCCCTGACGACGTTCCTATTTCGTGCTCAAAATGCTTCAACCAGAACCACCTCTCATACAGTCATAATGCTCAAAAAGCTTCAACTGGAAAAACTTAAAAAGTTGTTTAAATGTTGCCTTAAGGAGAAATGCTTCCCAACACCCCGGAAAACTTCAGCAGTCTGCCCCGTAATTAAAAGTTCCAAAGATCGGTCATCTTCCTCTCAATACAGACCAATCAGTCTCCTTTGTATCATGAGTAAGTTGCTGGAATCTGTGATAAACAAAGAAGTGATCAACCACCTCAGCAAAAATAACCTGCTCAGTGACATGCTACATGGTTTCTGTTCTGCTGATGTACTAACTGTTATATGACATAGAATTAGTGAATCTCTTGGGGGTTTCGTTTCTAGAGCAATAGCTGTTGACATATCAAAGGCTTTTGATAGAGTCTGGCAAAAATGTCTACTTCACAAGATCGCCAGTTACAGAATAGCTGGAAATGTCCTCTCAATTATTAAATCCTTTCCCTCTGATAGGCTTATAAGAGTAGTCGTTGATGGACAGAAATCAGAAACTCATTGTATTTATGCTGGCGTTCCTCAAAGTTCCATCCTGGGCCCAACTCTCTTCCTAGTCTTCATCAATGATCTCCCAAATCACATTCTTAAATCATTTGTAGACATTTATGCAGACAATACTACAATCTATGACAACACTTCTAAAGCTAAGGATGACCAATATCTTTCTGATTCTCTCTTTTCTGATCTTGAAAAACGTAGTGTAATAGGGAAAAAGGTGGCCGGTTAATTTTAATGCATTGGAAACCAAGCTTCTCTCCTTTCATCATAATTGCTCTAACCCTTAATCATGCCCAATTGAAATGAATTGCTCTCGTGTTGGGCAAGCTCCATGTCTTGACAAGCTTCTGGGACTGACTTTCACTGCTGATCCAATGCACATACATCAAATGTTGCCCACATTGGTTCGATCATCTATCGCTCCAGTATATATCTCACTGCCGATGCAATGCTTTATCTGTATAAGAGCCAGGTACATCCTAAAATGGAATACTATTGCCACATCTGGGCAACAGCTGCTCGGCACACTCTATCCTGCCTTGATAGAGTTTCAAACTGGTTCAAAACCTAGTAGGTGATTCCCTTTTCTATTCCTGCAACCTCTTTCCCACAGAAAAAACTTTGCAAGCTTGTCTCTATTCTATCGCTATTTTCATGGCAAGTGCTCGACTGAACTCTAATTTATGCCCCTTCTGTCAAACTTTCATAAAAACAATCGACTAACTACAACCACTATATATGATTTCCCGCACTCTCCATCTAAACGCAGATTTCATGAACAAGCTTCTTTCCCAGAACTGCCTGCATCACTTTTTACATTGTATTTGAAGGCTAGCATGTTAGCCTTCAAATACAATGTAAAAAAGTTGTTGAACCGTCCCCATAAATAATCAAATTAACGATTACTACACAATCACCTTATATTCATTAACCCTTATCCTCGAATAACCCTTGGGCCTTGATAAGTGATGACTCCCAAGTAAAAAATAAAGAAAAAAATTCATTAGGTCTATTGTGAATTCGTGAAAGGAAATTGGCTCAGCGATTGCAAGAAATGAATTGTCTTACTTGCAAAAGATTTTCTAAGGAAGGACAAATTTAAAAAAATTGCTTTTGCATAGTTTCAGAGGTTAAAAACTTTCAAGAATATATATATATATATATATATATATATATATATATATATATATATAATTCAAAATAGAAGTAGTGTTATTATATTGTTAAGAAAGAAAAGTCTCAAGTACTTTAATTTAAGCAGATCAGTATTCATTCATGAAAGAAAATAAGGCCTGCCTTTATTGTGAAAACTATAGTAAGAGAACGCATTCACATGGTTGAATGATTGATTTTCATCTCGTCTGTAAACAGAGACGAAACACCAAAGAAAGAAAGGTCAGCTAATGGTCTACTTGTGTTGCATGTCTGATACCCTGCATAACCTCTTGTTCAGCCCCCCCCTCACCTAACTGAAACTCTTTAAAAACATGATGACAGTACAATAAAAAAATAAGCTTAAACCAGGCCTAGGGACAAACAAATCCAACTCGCCTCCTCCCTTGAGGCTTGCATTCACTAACATCCGTGGGCTTAGAACTAATTTAGCTGATGTTGAAGCATTTCTCCTAACAAATACCCTGGATATCTTAGCACTAAGTGAGACTAACCTACACTCCTCCATCCCCTCTAACTACTTTAACATGCCTCGCTATCTCCCACTCTGCCGTAAGGACTCTGACAGACATATACACGGACTTGGAGTCTACATTCGTAACACCCTCCCACTGACTAGAGAAACAAACCTAGAAACGGAGGATCAAGCCTTTATGTGCTTTAGACTAAACATACAACACAACATTAGCTACTTTTATTTTCTCTACCGCTCTCCCTCGACCCAGGACTGCACCATAATAAACAAAGTCTCTGACAGCATAGACACAGCACTCTCCCTCGACACTAGTGCACAAGTACATGTATTTGGTGACTTTAATGTTCACCACAAAAACTGGCTTGGATTCTCTACTCACACAGATGCAGCGGGCAGCACAACACATAGTTTTGCTATATCTCACTCCCTATCACAAATGGTTACGTTTCTAACCCGTTTCCCTGACCAGCAAGAACAACACGCATCACTTCTAGATCTGTTTCCCGAGGATTGTACAACAAATGCTGATAGCCCACTCGGGAACGCTAACCATGCAGTGATAATGGTAGAAATCACCCTAAATTCTAGACCCAAAACTGAAGAGCCAGTGCTAAAAACAACGAGATATAAAAAGGCTGACTGGGAAGCCATCAGAGATCTTATCAGAGATGCCCCATGGGGAAATATTTTTTCTCTTCCTGCTTAACAGTGCGCAAATGATACCACTGAATGGTTTAAAACTGCAATGGAAGCATATGTTCCCATGCGGAAATTTTATAGCAAGGACCACTCTCCCCAATGGTTTACTTCGACTTGTGCAACTGCCATTGCTCAAAGGCAGCATGCATACCGCAGATTTAACCGAAATAAGTCCAGTTCAAACAAACAGAAGTATATAGAAGCTAGAAGTAACGTTAAGAAAGAAATAGCGACAGCTAAGAGAGAATTTACTGAAACCACTAAAAAACGCATCAAAGCACAAAAATTAGGAAATCGTGACTTCTGGAAAATCTACAACAGTGTAGTAAATAATGGGCAATCAACAATTCCCCCACTAACCAACAATCACGAGGTTGTTTGCTCAGCAACCGACAAGGCTAATATGCTTGCCAGCCGGTTTGCCTCGAACTCCACACTGGACCCTTCCAACCACCCTCTGCCTGACTTTCCTTTGCGGACAGACACCACGCTAGACGATCTAAAAATCACCCCTGCTCAGGTACACACTATCATAAAAAACCTTGACACTTCAAAAGCATGTGGACCTGATCCCATCCCAGCTGTGCTATTAAAAAAGTGCTCAGTGGAAATAACTCCAGTTCTCTCTAAACTCTACAACAAATGCCTTAATGAATCATGCTTTCCGGGCTATTGGAAAACTGCTTCTGTTGTACCAATATTCAAGAATTCTGGCGAAAGAACTGACCCATCAAATTATCGCCCTATTAGCCTCCTCCCACTTTTTGCCAAAATATTTGACACCATAATTAACCATGATCTAGTCCGGCACCTTACAGATGCTAAACTTCTGACTGTCAGACAATATGGATTTAGACAAGCCCGTTCCACAGCTGACATCCTCACTGTAATCTCTGAACGTATATAACATTCACTGGACAAAGTGGGGTAGGGCAGAGCGGTAGCTCTGGATATATCTAAGGCTTTTGACAGGGTATGGAACAAGGGTCTCCTCAGGAAAATTAAATCATACGGTTTCACTGGTAGAATTCTTAACATAATTAAATCCTTCTTAGATAAGAGAAAAATCCAGGTTGTCCTCGACGGTCGTACATCTAAACAGTGTGATATAAATGTGGGAGTGCCTCAGGCGTCTCTCCTTGGACCTCTATTATTCCTAATATTTATTAATGCCCTCCCCGACAAAACTACCTCTGAGATGGGTATATATGCTTATGACACTACACTCTATAACAGGCATGACAGGAAAACAAATGAACACATATCTAAAGAAATGGCAAAAACACTAGAGGATGACCTCCAATCTGTAGTGGAATGGGGACATAAATGGATGGTCACATTCAATGCTGCCAAGACTAAACTGGTTTCCTTCAATAATTACAAGAAACCTTCTCTGCCACCAATAGCAATGGCCAGTGACTCCCTGTCTGAGAGTACATCTTTCAAACTGCTTGGCCTAACATTCACAGGAAACATGAGTTGGAACAATTATATTGAAAACATTGCCAGAGCCGCTGCGAAAAAGGTAGGCTCTCTCTACCGTGCTAGAAAACTACTGACACCTGAAAGTATCCTGTACCTCTATAAGGCCACCATTCGCCCATGTATGGAGTATTGTTGTCACATTTGGGCTGGTGCATCTTCTACTAGTCTCTCGCGCCTAGACAAGGTTAAAAAAAGAGTTGCCAATCTGATAGGCCTAACGTTCACAGGAAACATGAGTTGGAACAATTATATTGAAAACATTGCCAGGGCCGCTGCGAAAAAGGTAGGCTCTCTCTACCATGCTAGAAAACTGCTGACACCTGAAAGTATCCTGTACCTCTATAAGGCCACCATTCGCCCATGTATGGAGTATTGTTGTCACATTTGGGCTGGTGCATCTGCTACTAGTCTCTCGCTCCTAGACAAAGTTAAAAAAAGAGTCGCCAATCTGATAGGCCATGAACTGGCATCTAAGCTTCAGCCTCTGTCTCATCGATGAAACGTTGCATCCCTCTGCCTGTTCTACAAGTATTTTAATGGTGAATGCTCTGACGAACTGCAGACACTTGTGCCCCCACGACGTAGACACCCTCGACAAACCCGACAGGCAGCTAAATCCCACCCCCACACAGTAGAGATCCCTAGATGTAAAAGATCTTTCTACTCCAGTAGTTTCTTCCCCAGAACCGCTAGACTCTGGAATTCCATTCCAGGTTCCTGCTTCCCAACTGTACTGACATGCAGAAGTTCAATTGCAACGTGAACCGACATCTTGCTGCCCAAATCCCAACATAGTGCCCCAGTAGTTGCTGCCCCTGGTAGTAGCCCCCTACACCAAAGTGGCAATGCGCCTTGTTTGGGGTGAAAATGTAAAAAAAAAAAAAAGTCAAAGACAAAAGTTTGTATAAGTAAAAGAAAGCACACAGATCATTGCATTTAAGAGAATACTCAATAGATTCAAAGAAATTACTGTTCTCCTGAAGAAAGCATACGAATTACAAGCACAGGCCTTCAATAAACATTGGCTTCTATTTTTTATTTCAAAGGCTTGACCGAAAGATTATGCATAAATGACCCATTTGAAGGTGCGATCAATAAGAGAAATGATTGGCCTAATTGGTTGATTAATCAATTATTTATTGGATCAGCTAAGAAAGCAGAAATAATTCGTTTTTCTTCTTTGTTAGATTCGTGTTGTGTCTGTCACTGAAAAACATATTCTCTGTATTTTCTGGTATTTTTGTTTTATTTACAATGTTAGCATCTTTTAGTTATTAATTATTCAATTTCTTCCTCCTAGTATATTGGGGAACTAACACCTGAAGATATATATATATATATATATATATATATATATATATATATATATATATATATATATATATATATATATATATATATATATAGAGAGAGAGAGAGAGAGAGAGAGAGAGAGAAATAAATAGTAACAACCGGAGTTATGTGTTCATCAACGCTTCGTCTTTATTTCGAGACTTCCTCTGGATGAATGAAATCAAGAATACCCAAAATACCAATGCAAATATTTGAAAAATTTTCTTGTGAAAAGTGTGACGCTGTTCTATTTCAGCAACGAAAAAAAGACGTTGGAAATTCAAAAAAAGGGGGAGAAGGTTGGGTTGTTAAAGAGAGGGCGATTTTTTTATGACGTCATATAGCTGTTAATGTATTTTTGAAAAATATGACACATTTAATATTCTTTCCGGAAAAAAATGTCCGTTAAAATTCAAATATAGGTGTATACCTGAAATGAAATGAGTGTGTTTTTGTTATGTAATTTATTGATTGAGATTAATTATTAGAGGAAGTGTTTCTATGGTGTGAGAATGAACCTGTCTACAATTAAATTATGTTCTTTTAATAAAAGTTTATTCATTAATGGCGCTACATTATAGAAACTTCCACGTTGTTTAATTGTGCCTGAATTTGCGATAAGCGCAGATTCAAGAAGTCTCCGGCGTGATTTATTTGAAATAAATTTAACTATTTTTGCTTGTTTAAAGTCAAAGGTGTGATTATGCCGCAATGAATGAGAAAATAACGTACTTAGAGAATTGTTATTTCTTATATCTCTTTTATGTTCACTGAGAATTAAAAACATTTAAATCTATTTTTCTGTAGGCTGTCCATGCCATTGACTCCAGCAATGCAAAGAAAACCAACATCACCAGCGTTTAAGGCTACATATTTGAAACGCTTACCATTTGAAAAGATGTATTACCTTGAAATTAAACGTAGATTCCATGAACAAAGCTTTTACTTTAGAATTGCACGCCTGTGGAACTCTGTTTCGTTTTCCTGCTTTCCAACTGACTACAGTATGGTTATCTTCAAGTCCAACACGAACAAATTCTTGATGAGCCGTTCCTTTAAGTAATCCAATTTACCAAATTTCCACTACTAATGATGACTACAACATGTTCTCTTTGACCACTGTACACTTAGTAATACTTATCCTTGAGTGGCCTCCAGGTCTTGATAAGTTGTGACTCCTTTTTTAAAAAAAAGAGTCTTTTTTTCTAATTTACGCTGGGTTTCACTAACGTATCTATGATGGCAATTTTAGCAAGGAATAGTATATATACCTGGATTGGAAACTGCTTTGTTTTGGAGTTGTCTTGTTTTTAATATTTGTCTTATAGTTTGTGATGTGGTTTATATAATTGGAATTCCTAGTTTGTTTAGTGTGTTGCAAAGTATTGCATTATTGGTGTCTGTAGGTAAAAGAAGATGTCTGCTTATGAGAGAAATGTCTGGTGTATATGATTTTTGTTTATTTATCCTGGAAAATATTTGTGTGACTTTTCGCTTAGCATTTGATATTATTTCATATTATGAGATATTGCAAGGTTTTCAAATATTCCACATATTTCATATTAAATACTAAGCGAAAAGCCACACAGACATTTTCCAGGATAAATAAAAAAAAAATTATATACACCAGACCTTTCTCTCATAAACAGATACCTTCTTTTACTCATACACACTGTTACACCGTAACCCAGCCCTACTGGGAACGATAGAGATGAGTGACGTAACAAGATATATATAAAATAAAGAAATTTCCAAGGTTCCTTAGCAATATGTTAGCATGAGAACGGAAATCCGTCCCGACGACAACAACAAAATAAAATGTACTGGACAAAGAAAACACATAGGAAATAATGAGGACAAATACTGATGAAAAATTAGCAAACTTTTATTTATATAAAATAAATAAATTCAATTGAAGAAAATAAAAATATATAGATATATAGCTAAGTGAAATAGTCTTATGTTATTCAAATCTTACCAAGAGAAAAATATATAACCAACGTGTAACAGTCTATATTCATATCAAAGAAAAAAGTTTATCTGCTCTGTTTGAGATGGATCATAAGTTATATGAGAGAGATGCAAGAGAAGTGAAAGTTTTGGATGGACAACACACTGATTTCTTTTGAAAAGGTATCCTTTCCTTTGAACTTTCTCATAGTTTGTTTATATAGGTTGCCCACCGGATTTCCGCTGTGTTCAATTAGCTTTCCTCATTGTTTACATTCGTCATGTGCGCGTGTTGTTTGTTCTAAATCCTCGTTT